>NC_062975.1:25311097-25614362 GCF_023078275.1 Leguminivora glycinivorella | reverse complement strand
TCTACGAGCGTTTCGTTTTGTGAGCGTTTCGTTTTGTGAGCGTTTGTGGGCTCGGCTATGTAGTACGTACCCTGACCGAGTCCGCCGGAAGATCTCATGTTTTTCCATTATAATTACTTTTTTCTGTACCCTCGTGACATAACCCACTGGGTCTCCCGTCACGCTTGACAGCTCTAAGGAATTAGCCAATTCACCGACAAAACGACGTATTTCTATGTAAACATTACCATACCTTTACAGAAAAATATACCTTAAAGCTATTGACGCTTAGTTAGAAAATATGAGTTCTATTTTGAAGAATCTTTACAAGTAGCAGGTAGTAAAGGAATTATGCATTAAGGTTTAAATTTCCTTATGGTCGTTATGCTCTTTTGTCCTAAAATGGTAGTAAGTAGTGATGCACGGTTAGCAAAACTTTTTTGAGAACAGAGAATCTGTCGAAAATATTCTCGGAAATTTCCGGAAACGTTCTCTGGGCGATATTACGTTTTTATTGCAAAACTTGACAAATACTTAGGTATGTTTAATACTTTATTAAAAGAAATAAGACAAATACCATAGAAACTGTAATACAAATACTTTATAATTTTCATGGTAATATTAAATAAATTATATTTAATTGGTTAAAGACCGGCAAAGATTGCCTAAACACATTACTTGAAGCGAGGGATGTAAAGAAAAAAAAATATAAGTACTAATTTTTGCTAGTCGGAGGGAACGTTCTCGAAAAAATTGGAAATTATATTTTCTTCGGATACCGCGACAGTTATTACTCATGAAATAAAACTATGGAAAAGAATTATATTGCATAGGTATAATTAATGTATATCCCGTCGTTTCGAACACTTTACAGCGTTAGAAATTATTGGACAATTTCTGGAAATTTCTTTGGAAAAGAATTCTCAGAGTCAAGAATATTCTCATCGGCACATCACTAGTAGTAAGTAGCAACAGCTAGAATACTACTTATTAGTGGCTGTGTATTATTTTCGTGAAGTGGGTCAATGTACTGCGTGCAATATCGGACTTGTGCTATTTGTCAAATTAAGGTTTGACATGTATTGTGTTACTGTTATTAGTTGGTTCGATATGGGTTCGAGTGTGAGGGCTATTTCAATTATAATGACTATATACTAGGCCATTATAATACGAGAAAACTTAATTACTTACTGAAAAAACACATAAAAAACATTTTTAATCGCCAGATTGACTTTATCGTATGACCCCTTTGAAGTTGCGACATAGGCACATAAAGTAGGTAGGTACAGAGGCTATTCCCTCCAGTCTTACCGCGTAGTTTTACCAGTTGACCACTAGGAATTTTCTTCCCAATAGACTTACTGATAGTAAGGGCTAGGCAATAGGTAGGTTAGATTTGTTAGGTACCTATAGATGCCCGAAGGGCAAACAATCTAGAAATAAGAGCCCCGCGCAGCGGGGCTTCGTCGAAACAGTTGTCACGTCTGGTTTCGTACAAAAAAGCAAAGTCTTACAATAGTTACAATCAGTAAGCCTATTGGGAAGAAAATTCCCAATGGTTCAACTGGTAAAACTACGCGGTAAGACTACAGCTCCCGCTCCTGCCCATTGCCTCGCGATCCAAGGGACCTCACTCCTCGAAAGCCCTAGACCTAAACAGCTGAAATATACCTGGATATAATAACTCATCTTGCAAATAATAAAAAAAACAGCTAGCAAGTATCTGGCACTAGTATCAGGTGGCCTCCCAAACTGAATCTTGCCTACATCAAATTTAGGTCTTGCCCCGCCACTGAGTAGGTACTACTTTACACACTAGTACGAGAAAATTGCACCATATGTGCAGTAATAGTACAATACGGTACAAGTGCGAAAAAGTAGAAGTTCGGAATGACAATCCTAAATTAAAAACGACCGAAGGGACTGTTTTATAATCAACACGACCGTGTTACGAAATTCCTCTTCGCAAGTGTATTATACGACGTTTTTCAGTACAGAATACAGATGGCTCTCCAAAGTTTCGACCTGACAAGAAATGAACCACATTTCACTAGTTCCTAAAAAAATACACCATCTGTACTAAAAAAAGGTTTTACTTGTTTATTAATAAATACTTCTTTTTTTTCTATGGCTGTTTCATACCTTATTTCAACTTACCCCGCTCTCCCCTACACCATCTTTCCGCTTGTCAATACACCGACAATGATGACCTTCCCATTGACGATTAGTCGCACTAAACACTTTGATTACCGATTGATTTGTTGGTTTTACGTGATTATGCACGTTGCTGGTACTTGAGGAGAAGAGATAATTGACGACTGGTCTGGCCTAGCGCGTAGTGACCCTGCGGTCCCGGGTTCGAATCCCGGTAAGGGCATTTATTTGTGTGATGAGCACAGATATTTGTTCCTGAGTCATGGATGTTTTCTATGTATATAAGTATTTGTATATTTTATAAATCGTTGTCTGAGTACCTGCAATACAAGCCATCTTGAGCTTACCGTGGGACTCGGTCAATCTGTGTAAGAATGTCGTAAAATATTTATAAAAAAAAATTGTACGAGCCCTCTCGTATTTATTATAAATAAATATAGTATTGGCTGTCGAACGAGTATCATTATTATAAGCAAAATAACACCCTAATGTCGGTTATACGTTATATGTCACTGATTTGACGGAAAAAAATACACAATCATAAGACGATACAGGAGGGGCCAATTTTCCATGCAAACGCTCTTCACTATTTCCTCCCTGGTTTTTGAAGATAGAGCAATGATTTTTTCAACACAGATTATTATTATTTTTATCTGTGTCGGGCCGTTTTGATGTTTTTGATATTCTTATTTTTAAAGACGTTAGAGCCTATCAAAAATTTCCAAAAACGGCTTTATTGATTATGGCGAAAAAAAAGGTGTGTTATTCAAAATTGGTAACAATTAGCCAAAAAAACTAAACGGTCTGACACATATTATTTCATTGTTATGCAGATTCTCAAATTTCGTTACGACTGATTAATTTTGAAGGAAGAAACAGTCGAGAGCGAACCTCGGTTTTAAAGATTTTTTTCCCAATATCTTTTAACTGAGTTTTTCTGAATGGACAAATTTTTTTCTATAAATCTAGTTAAAAACACTAGTATATTTAACTAAAATTCTCAAATTGAAAGGAATTTTTCAGCGGGGAGCGGAAGTGGCTAATATACCGTACGATAGTACTCTTTATTATACTGTGCTTTAGTTCACTGAAAAATTTTCAAAAATAGAACTTCATATCTTCATTCATGAGCGTTGGGAGGAGCTTGCTGGGAAAAGGTCAACTTGGCGAACTACCATCTATAACGGTGTTAAGGCATTTGAGGATAACCGCCTCAAAACCTTAGATGAAAAGCGCCAATTACGAAAAGAGAGACCTAAGCCCTCCTACGTGTACACGTATAACTCCGCTGGCGAACTTTATTGCCACCCGTGCCAGCGAGTATTTAAAACCAAGTTCGGCCTGGCCAGCCACATTAGAGCACACGCAAGGAAACGTCCGTAAGGCTTATTTAGGGTCGCCGTCATCGAAAACGATGAGGAGGAGGAGGACTATAGTATATACTAATTTGCGATACCTGGCAATTCATCTGAAACGCATTTTTGTTTTCCTATCGCGTTATCGATCAATCAGAGACGGTTATTACAAACAATTGGTTGCCAGGTAATTCGATGTTGATACAACGGTGAACGACGCTATTAACATTAATTTTATCTTGAATTATGATATTTTGATGATGAAGATGACTCATAGAAAAAGTATTGTATACAATAGTGATTATAATTAAGCTTTTCGCTCTCGTACCGTACTATTAGGCCACTCAGCAAGCTTCGTGGCCTATAGTAGTAGTCGACTGAAAAGCTTTGTATTATATCACGATTGTATAAAATACTATTTTATAACATAATAAGTTCAGTATCGATATTTTTCAGAAGCTCTTCTACGTTTAATCAAAATTTAACTAAAACAAACATTCTAAAAAGATCAAAATAAGTCAGAGATATCCCATTTAAAACTCTTTTGTGTACATTATCGGAATTATTTCTTTATTGGCTATTTGCCTAAGGGTCATTTATAACCTTATTGACTGAATAGTCCATAAATGATTAAATAATTCATAATATATTAATTTAAACTAACACGATTTTCACTCCCGATCAAAACAAAAGGTTATCTTTATCAATATAACCATCTAAAAGGTTATCTTATCGATATCTATCTAAGCCTTCACATTTCGCCGCTGATTTCGTATTCGCACCACATCAAATCCCGGTATTTTTGCCATTGTACTGAACTGCGATATTATACGACAAAACTATATTAAATTCCAAATGGCCTATATCAACATAATACTAATTCGATTACAAAGCGTATGTACTTAGATTTAGGAGTGATTTCGAATGTAGATCTTTTGAGTTATGATACGAGTATTTGTTTGTTAGGTAATACGCGTCACATAGGGTGTGAATGGCAATATTTTGACCGTTAACATATTATTATTGTTTAAGCTTCATGCAACTGTTTAATTAGTTTTGTAAGGACTTTTCTTTACAAAACTCAGTGGTACATTGAAGATATTTTATAATTAAAAAGGTCCAGTACGTGACTGATTTAGGTACTAACTTCACTGGCACAGCGACCCAAAAAGGATCTTGGGCTTCGACACAAGATATCGCCATGGCCTATCCTGCGCCACTTCACGCCAGTTGGGTACACCGAGTGCGAACAGGGTACGTAGGCACACCTCGGACACTGGCGATCAAATATATGAAAGAGGCGCGTTCCTAGCACACAGTCTAAGCTCGTGTAGGTGAGCGCGTACTAAGCTTGTATGAGTGAAATATGACAGGTCAACTGTTCGCGTTTTTGACAGGCGGTAACCGAGAGGGGGTGGGCGGCACTTTCAGTGGGGAGCGAGAGTGGCCATACTGTGCGATAGTACTCTTCATTATACTGTGATGTAGCCAGATGCACAAACGCTCACGATAATATCCCTTTTGTAGCTATCTATCTCTATCGTTCTTGCGTATTGGCGCGACAGAGCCAGACTGCATGTCTGTCGGCGTCTGGCATCGACGATTGCCATTCGGCTACGCTGGCAGGTCTTTTAGGGCTTCCTCGCACCAGCGATACCTGGGTGCGTAGCCGAATGGCACAAACGCTCACGAAACAAAACGCTAGTAGATATCTATCTCTATCGCTCTTGCGTATTGGCGCGACAGAGCCAGACTATCTTTCGCGGCGTTTCGTTTTCGTTTCGCGTCGGAGAAATGCCAGTCGGCTACGGGGCCTGAGACGTGTCGATGTAAAATAGGATACTTACTTTTTTGGTTGACTTCATTTAAGTTACTGAGAATTGTGAACTTGTGAAGTTTATTTACTAGTGCATGATTTAATGTGTATCAATTAGCATTATATTAAAAAAATATAATAAAATTTTTCAACGAAATCTGTCATCAATGTTGACATTTCAGAAATGAACATATTTTTGTTATCAACACAAACAAATTCATTGACAAAACTTCAAACTATTTTGTCTCAGTGATCCAATGTGATTCTTGGCCTAAGAAATGAACTACAGAAATCCCTGTGTAAGGGTAAAGGTGCTCATTAGTCGGCCATTGACGTTAAAATGGCATGCAGAGTAACTTAGCTCCTACATTTCTCGACTGTCATTACAGACTTGCCTCGTGTCGAGGGTCAAACATCTAATACATGGTATCAAAGCAGTCATCGTCACAAATAGTGTCAATTAACTGTCAAACAAAGCTGACTATAGCATTAAGCGGAAGGAAGCCGCGAGGACGCGCATTGTTTCCGCGCGGCGGACGCACAGGCGGGGCGGAGGCGGGAGCGATTTTCATGTGTTTGTTCCCGATTATGGGCCGATACAGACGATCTTAAGGCATTTCAATTGGCGTACACCGTATAGCTGACAAGGAAAAATCTACAAGTTGAAACTAGTTTGCATGCAGCCCGTCAATATTTATGGGCGTCAATGTATGGGGGGGGGGGGGGGGATGTCGTGTTTGTGAAACCACGTAGTTGTCCACCCGACAGTTTAATTGAAAGTATTTTCTTAGCAGGGGGGCGATTTTTTCGTGAAATTCGTTGAATAATAATTATCTCCACAGCGATTTAAATTCTACTAACAGAATCGAAAACGAGTGGTCATTACCACTAGTTTTAAAATTACTAGTCGTCCTTTTTCAAAAATAGCATCACGTCGTTTTCCACAGACGACGGCGAATTATATGTCAGTAATTTCGCACCGATATTATTTTCTCAGGCTTTGTGCGTAAGGACGCTCTAACAAGTTATATGAAAATAAGCGAACACGTGTACTTGAAAACTTCACAGTTATTAATAGAAAAAAATCTTGAAAATCTACGAATGCGCGCGACCCGCTCTCCGCTCCGCTTATCACAACGCCCTCTATCTCCGCTGTGTCGCAACGCCAATTTTCGCTAATCTGGCCCTAAGCCCACTAATTGCCGTCCTACCGCCGTTTATACGCAGCTACACATCACATGACATTGACAGTGATTTTTTGAGGAAATTTGACAAATTACGGTGCAGTAGGTCATTGAGATATAATACAGTGAGAGATTAATGAATACTCTGTAATGTTGACATGTAATGGTGGTTTTCCTATTTGAAAGATAAACGCATGAGGTGCCACGAGCAGGCCTCCAAACCCCCCCCCCCCTCCACCATACACTTGCATACACTTGCCGCGTGCTTGGGGGCATACACTTGCCGCGTATGTGGACAAGGGATTCTCTCTCGGATTGGGCTACACAGCCACGAACGCAAGTGTCGTTCGAAATAGTTCGGATGCTGCTTAAATCATCTCAATCATCTGTCACAGATGTAAAGGCCTATTATTATTGACATGTACAAGTGCCCCTGTGGCCTATTTGCTGAATAAATGATTATGTAGGTATTCTGTATTTAATTTAATTTATTTATTACTCTCTCTCTCTCATCTTGACGGTTTCCCGGTTGCATCCTCAGCGCGGGCGCTTCGGAGCCCGGGGTCCGCTTTCCGGCTTTTTCTCCTCCACTTCGCACGGTCTTCTGCATCCCTTTTAGTGAGACCATTAGCAAGCATATCAACCCCAACAACATCAAGCCAACATTTCTTGGGTGCTCCCCTTCGTCCGGGGCCAGGCGGAGGTGCCATGGCAAGACATTTGTTCCCTATGTAACTTGCCGGTTTACGTAAGACATGGCCGTACCATCGTAGGCGGCTTTCTTGGAGCTTGTCTGCTATGTCACGGACATGAAGACTGCCGCGAATGCGGGAGTTTCTCACGCGGTCTCTCCGCGAAAATCCACACATCCAACGGAGCATGTTGATCTCCGTGACGCGCAGCTCCTGCTTGTGCCGCTCAAGCACAGGCCACGCTTCGCTTCCATATAGGAGGACAGGTCTAATGATGGATTTATAGACCTGTTCCTTCAGTTTAACCGGCATTTTTGGGTCGAAAATGACACCAGTCACCTCACGCCACTTTGCCCACGCAGCCGTTATGCGAGTCTTGATGTCGTTGTCGATGTCCCCGGACGCATGAAGTACGGATCCCAGGTACTTAAATTGGTCAGTACAGTCGACAACTTTATCGCCTATGCGTACTGGCGCGGGGTCCTTAATATTGCAGGCCATGTACTATTAATTTATTTATTACATCAGGTAACAAAAGACCCATTTGGTTAACATTAAAATCACATACACAAACACTTAAATTTTAAATAAATATTAAATCGTCGCCGTAGAGCGAAAAGTCACCAAATCACAAAATGGCCAAAATTTACTTGTATATGTCATCAAAATCACATTTTTTTTCTCCAAATTTGAGTCTTATTGCGGTAGCAATAGAGATCATAGTTCTAATTTTACAAAGTTAAAGAACTAACTAAAAACCCACCTCGGATTCAATATTTTAGTCGAAAAATACCTAATTCTTTTATACTTTTTTATACTTCTTTGAACTTATTTATGAGCGTACCTAAGTCATTTTAGTTATTTTTCCCAAACTATTACTAAACGATTTAACCACGAAGAACCTCATTCAAAAAGTCACTTAATATACTTAGTTACTTTTAGAATACCTGGTATGTCAAAAGTGTGAAAGCGAAAATTAACTAAGTCTGTTTAGTTATTTTTTATTTATAGTTTTAAGGCAATGTACATCATTTAACCAAAACGATAATTAATTAAACAGTTTTAATGAGTTTAACCCTACAAAAAAATGTAGAATACAATAACTAATCATATTTAATTAATTTTACAATAAAGAATGTACTGTACTCCGACGTGATTTGATTGAATTTCGCTCGCAAGTTAGTGACTTTTCGGCCAGTGCCGCGGGCCCCCGCACCGATACCGCACCGACGCGACTCCCCCCGCCGCGTCCTCCGGCCAGTCGTTGCGCATGAGCAAACTAGGGCAAACCTTAGCTTATGGTGATACGTAGTTATTCGGTGATATCTGGTTATTATCTCGATTTGTGGGCACAGTGAGGAGATAAAACCTATAAAATCATTACGAATTAATTCGGAACATCCGGCAGCAGTTGATGGTGGTGATTTTATAGGTTTTATCTCCTCAATGTGCTCACAAATCGAGATAATAACCAGATATCACCGAATAACTACGTATCACCAATAAGCCAAGGTTTGCCCTACTTACTATATATATTTTTTTGGATTCTGCTTAATATTTTAGGAACAAATTAAATCACGTCATTTCAAATTTTGCAAACACTTTATTAAAATAAAATAAACATCAAATCAAATTAAAATGGCCTCTAATTATATTAAAATCATCATTAGAAAATCCATAAAAATTAACATGGTCTTCCTAAAATAGCTTTCTTTACGCATCACAGTCACTCTTCGTCCTCGTCATCTGTTTCTGTGACATCAGGCTCACACAATCTGTCAATAACTGTCTTATTGGTCGGCAGACTTTGGTACCATGAATGAAGCTCTCGAGGAATAACTCCCTTAGTGCATAAATTTAAGAGATCTTTTTTTTTCGCCTCAGATATAGGCAATGCCTGTGGATATGCCTTTCGAATGGGATAGTCTTTTATCTTATTGATCCAGTCCTCGGCGTCGTCATGGTTGTCTGGTTCATCAGGTACACGCCCCTTGCGCCTCTTTGTGCGTCTCAGCGGCTTTCGCGGGCCACCGTAAATCTGTTGGACATTAAATTCAGAGTAGGGGCCCTCATGGCTGTAGCGAAATTTGACAACACGAGGACGCTGCTTCTCAAATCTGAGACACTTAAATTTAAGCCATGCCAATTTCTTGCCATCAGTGTCGTGTGTCGTATTTCTAACGAAAGCTTCATTCAACGCCCTGACATCGAGCATTTCGTCGTGAAGTAACTCTTTTACATTCGTACCTTTATCAAAATGACAACACTGACAACCAATAATGAAAGCCGCTAGAAATTTCATGTCGTTCTCACTATGACTAGGTACCTACAGTCACCGGCAGTAGTATCTTCCGACAATAAGGCCGCAAAAATATGTGACGCGCTCTTATTTGTAGGGTTAGAAGAGCGAGTCACATATTTTTGCCGCCTTCATGTAGGAAGATACTATTGCCGGTGACTGTATGAAGTGTGGAAGGAATTGAATTTCGTAACCGTATATTACTTGAATGCGGATTATTATATTTGAGTAAATAATTGAATAAACATGTAATGGTTGTTGTACTTATAGTATGTAAAAAAGCATAATAATTTGCTTCATAACAATTGCGTGTACCGAGATTAAGTATGAAACGTGCTAAGTTAATTGTGCATTCAAGTAATATACGGTTACGAAATTCAATTCCTTCTACACTTCGTACAGTCACCGGCAATAGTATCTTCCTACATGAAGGCGGCAAAAATATGTGACTCGCTCTTCTAACCCTACAAATAAGAGCGCGTCACATATTTTTGCGGCCTTATTGTCGGAAGATACTACTGCCGGTGACTGTAGGTACCTAGTCATAGTGAGAACGACATGAAATTTCTAGCGGCTTTCATTATTGGTTGTCAGTGTTGTCATTTTGATAAAGGTACGAATGCTCCACCATACGTCGTAAAAGAGTTACTTCACGACGAAATGCTCAATGTCAGGGCGTTGAATGAAGCTTTCGTTAGAAACACGACACTGATGGCAACAAATTGGCGTGGCTTAAATTTTAAGTGTCTCAGATTTGAGAAGCAGCCTCCTCGTGTAGTCAAATTTCGCTACAGCCATGGGCCCCTACTCTGAATTTAATGTCCAACAGATTTACGGTGGCCCGCCAAAGCCGCTGAGACGCACAAAGAGGCTCAAGGGGCGTGTACCTGATGAACCAGACAACCATGACGACGCCGAGGACTGGATCAATAAGATAAAAGACTATCCCATTCCAAAGGCATATCCACAGGCATTGCCTATATCTGAGGCGAAAAAAAAAAGATTTCTTAAATTTATGCACTAAGGGAGTTATTCCTCGAGAGCTTCATTCATGGTACCAAAGTCTGCCGACCAATAAGACAGTTATTGACAGATTGTGTGAGCCTGATGTCACAGAAACAGATGACGAGGACGAAGAGTGACTGTGATGCGTAAAGAAAGCTATTTTAGGAAGACCATGTTAATTTTTATGGATTTTCTAATGATGATTTTAATATAATTAGAGACCATTTTAATTTGATTTGATGTTTATTTTATTTTAATAAAGTGTATGCAAAATTTGAAATGACGTGATTTAATTTGTTCCTAAAATATTAAGCAGAATCCAAAAAAAAATATAGTAAGTAGGGCAAACCTTGGCTTATTGGTGATACATAGTTATTCGGTGATATCTGGTTATTATCTCGATTTGTGAGCACAGTGAGGAGATAAAACCTATAAAATCACCACCATCAACTGCTGTCGGATGTTCCGATTTAATTCGTAATGATTTTATAGGTTTTATCTCCTCACTGTGCCCACAAATCGAGATAATAACCAGATATCACCGAATAACTACGTATCACCAATAAGCCAAGGTTTGCCCTAGTTTTTAACTAACACGTATTTTCACTCTATCACAGCAGTCATAATTCAACTAACTCTACTTAGTTAAGTCTAAACACACTAAAATGTGTGCAAATAATCATTAACTTCGTTCAAAAAATCACTAAGTCATAATTAAGGTGTAATATTTAAGGGCAAAAATTAATTATCGCCTATAGCTCCTAAATCGTAAGTGTGAATAATATAAATCCATTTTGAGCCCAAAGAATAGCAGTTTCCAATTAATAAACAGATATAAAACCACAATTTCATCTGAAGATAATTTCAGTAAAAATTATTTTAATTATTTTTTTCTTTAAACTCTCATAACTCAAAATGACCAATGAACGATTTGGTGACTTTTCGCTCTACGGCGACGAAATACGTAGTTTTGTTTAATATTACAAAAACTAGCAAACACTTCTTTTTGTGTTATGTTATAGGAGGCAAACGAGCAGAAAGGTCACCTGATGGTAAGCGATCACTGCCGCCCATGGACACCCGAAACACCCGAAGTGTTGGAGGTGCGTTGCCGGCCTTTAAGATGGGTGTACGCTCCTTTCTTGAAGGTTTGAAGGTCGTATCGGTCCGGAAATACCGCAGGCGACAATTCATTCCACAGTTTAGCTGTGCGGGGCAGGAAGTTTCTGGAGAAACGCACAGTTGAGGACTGCCAGCCATCTAAACGATGGAGATGGAAATTTTGTCGCGTAGGGCGATAGCGGAAAGAAGCGGCAGGGATTAATCTGAACAATTCCTCGGAGCACTCTCAGTTATACATGCGATAGAAAATGCAGAGCGAGGCCTCTGCCGAAACACATGAAAATATTTTATATGTATAGATTTATAAATGAGCACAATATCGTGACTCAAATAAATATTTTCTGTTGACATGTACTATTTCTGAGATTAGGCAGGCTTTTAACGATGCTACCCATCACCAAAAATTAAATTATATTCCACATATGTACGTGCGTTCCAAGAACTCATTATAAATATAGAAAACCTTAGGAATCAACCCGATGTGAGGTGGTCATGCCCATATGTCCACTTACCATAAGTAAATATTGATGTACCTACCTAGTAAACATTCTCTAGACATTGCTGTGATATACCTTACATTAAAATGGTGAAAATATATTTTTTTCTACTCCCCAACTTTTAAAACACTACATAACCTTTAGCGGGTTTTTTGTATGGTGGGTACCATACAAAAAAATTGCCAATCAAATTTGAATCCACGGTATTAGAAAACAGAGCTGAATTTCTTTTGTTTGTAAATCGAACGAATCAAAACAAAAGCAACTCAATTCTATTTAACGTAGATTCAAATTTCATCGTAGGTATTTTGTCCTAGTATTAGGACATTGAACCCCAGGTTATAAGTCTATTCCCCAAAGCCAGCCCCACCGGCTCCCGCGCACGCGTGCAGTAATGAAAAAAATTAAAACGCATTGTTTGGCTGTGTAACCATGGCAACGCATTGTTATAACGTTATTGCGCGCGTGCGCGGTAAGCCGGCGGGGGATGGCTTTGGACAGCTGGCTCGAACGCTGGCAATGCAAACCTTTGCTTCAAAATACAGGAAACAGTGTGAAACTCACAAAAGTTATTCTAGAAAACTATAAAAAAATAAAAAATAAAAAAAACTAAGTGAAAATTTTTATATTAAAAACTAAGATTAAAAACTAAGTGAATGGTCGTAAAAAAATATTGTATGCAACGGTGTTTAACTGAGTAAAAAAATACTCGTGGCGTCTTTATTAAGGCGTATTTATTTACGCTAGTTGACGCGTGATTGACGCGTGATTGTCGCTAGATGTCACTTCACTATGCCTGTACAAATAACCCGCATTTACTGATGTATGGAGTTACAACTCTTCCCTTGATGGCGATGCGACGCATACGAAATCAAACCTTATCGATATGGAAGTATGAGATGCGACGGCGCCCACGCAAGACACGGCGTTAGGGACACCCTTATTAGTCCGGTTTCCTCACGAATATTCCTTCGCTGAAATGCGATTACAATTGATCGAGCCATTGATTGATTAATATAATTATTTATTAATATTGTAGATAATAGCGGATGAAAAATAAGGTTAATAGTAGGATAATAGGACTATTAAAATGTTTAAAATAATGTAAAAAACCTTAGGCATATCGACACGCAAGTTCTTAACTTATTACTGCTAGTATGTTACTAATCAATAACTAATATTTTCACTAGAACATTATTACGATTTCGAGTAAAAAAAAAAAAAATTGAGCCTAAGTATGTACGTCCCACTGCTGTGCATAGGCCTCCTCTCATAAAAGAGAGCTTGGCTTATATTCTCTATGTTAGCCTAATTAGTTAATAGGTTAAGAATTTCACCACTCCCTTTCTTCCTGTGGGTGTCGTAAAAGTCGACTGTGGGATATAGATTTAATTGTGGCGTAGGCGAGAGGCTGGCAATCTGTCACTACAATGTCACAATTTCGTTTTCTTTCAACCCCTTATTTGCCAAGAGTGCACTGAAACTTGAGTAGTTTCATGTGCTCTGTCTACCCCTTTATGGGATATAGGTATAAATACAATTTGATGAATGAAATTCGAGAGGCAGTCTTTTCAATGGACACGAGCAACGAATTTTCGAGAGACGAGATCGTACGACGCTTTTCAGTACATATAACATATGGTCCTTTGAACTTTCGACATAGGTACATAATGAACGCTTCTCGCACTAGTGCGATAAAGTAGCACCATGTGTACTGAAATAGTGCCATATGTACTGAAACATGCCGTATGCTTGTTTGCCACCTACATAGTATAAAAAAAAAATATTTGAAGATTGATCATTTATAGTTAAATCATCAATGGTGATCCACACCACGGATCGTCAGTGGTTATGTCTGCGGAAAGCACACGGGCCACGCGTCGCACGGCGTGGCGGCAAATTGACTGCTAATTTGATTATACGGGAGAACCTCGGTAGAACGAATCTCAAGGGAAAAATGCAACAAAATTGTTAGTTTTATCAGCTTAAATATATAATATGTTGTCATACCTAGGTTTTAGCTTGTTTAAAGAAGTTTAATGATGCATGATAAGAAACAGTATGATTTAAGAGAAATACTTTATTGTAATCATACAAACAAGTAGGTTTATTCATAAAATAAAGTCAATGCGTTACGTTTAAATAATTAAGAATAAAAACCGGCCAAGAGCGTGTCGGGCCACGCTCAGTGTAGGGTTCCGTAGTTTTCCGTATTTTTCTCAAAAACTACTGAACCTATCAAGTTCAAAACAATTTTCCTAGAAAGTCTTTATAAAGTTCTACTTTTGTGATTTTTTTCATGTTTTATGAACATATGGTTCAAAAGTTAGAGGGGGGGGGGAACGCACTTTTTTTCCTTTAGGAGCGATTATTTCCGAAAATATTAATATTATCAAAAAACGATCTTAGTAAACCCTTATTCATTTTTAAATACCTATCCAACAATATATCACACGTTGGGGTTCGAATGAAAAAAAAAATCAGCCCCCACTTTACATGTATGGGGGGTACCCTAATAAAACATTTTTTCCCATTTTTTATTTTTGCACTTTGTCGGCGTGATTGATATACATATTGGTACCAAATTTCAGCTTTCTAGTCCTAACGGTTACTGAGATTATCCGCGGACGGACGGACGGACGGACGGACGGACGGACAGACAGACATGGCGAAACTATAAGGGTTCCTAGTTGACTACGGAACCCTAAAAATGACTACGTGTCTGTTAAATCCATACTAATATTATAAATGCGAAAGTAACTCTGTCTGTCTGTCTGTCTGTCTGTCTGTCTGTCTGTCTGTCTGTCTGTCTGTCTGTCTGTCTGTCTGTCTGTCTGTCTGTCTGTCTGTCTGTCTGTCTGTCTGTCTGTCTGTCTGTCTGTCTGTCTGTCTGTCTGTTACGCTTTCCCGCTTAAACCACGCAACCGATTTTGATGAAATTTGGAACAGACAATCTTTAGACCCTGAGACAGAACATAGGCTACTTTTTATTTCGAAAAAAAGGGATGAAGGGGTTGAAAAAGAGGTTGAAAGTTTGTATGGGATTTCTTAATTTTAAATGATAAAACCATGAAACTTTATATTTTAGCACTTGATAAGAAATCATTAAACATATATTTAAAGACACATACAGGTCGAACGCGATTAATTAACATTATTTTTACCTTTAAAATAAACATGGTGGGAATTAAACATTAACTAAAAGCGGGTAGATTATATTTATTTCAGTTCAGTTTTTAAAATTAAATGGCTTCAGTCCATTGAGACTATTTCGCCAGTGTCAAGGTGATATGAGCTAATATTAGTAATTTTTGTACAGTAAGTACGACATTGTACGGTGACTTAGCACTTGTAAATTGATAGCTAGATTTTACAAGAGCACGTGGACTACCGGCCGCTTACGACAAAAAAGAGGCTAAACGCGTTTCGAGAACAATTCTTCATCAGCTTCTCACTACACCATTAGTTTACTGCATAATAAGCTATCAATATTACACTTTAAACATTATTTTATTTTATTTCTTTTGTTTATTAAAACATAATAATGTATTATGTTGTTTAAAGTTTTTATAGATATTTTTTACATTGGTTTCGTAATGCTCCGCCTACAATATTTTCTTCTCTGCCCAAAGGTTGACTGGTAGAAACATTTAGTTCGACTTTTGTTCATTAAGTTATTCTTTCGTGCACGGAGCGCTTTGCTTCTTATTTTCTTATGCGCACTGCCAAGGAGTGGAATTCCTTTCCGGCGGCTATATTTTTGAGCTCATATAACCCGGCAACCTTCGAATCAAGAGTGAACAGGCTTCTTCTGGGCGAGCTCACTCCATCGTAGGCCACGTCTTTGCCTTTGGCTAGTCTGTGGCCAAGAGTAAGCACATTTATAATAATAATAATAAAAATATTTAATTAAATCGCCTTATCGAGGTTCCACTGTACATGCACAATCATTTGATTACTAATCACTTATTACGCCGTTTTTCTCCTATTTGTTTACGGTGATACAACTGCCATCGAATCGACGAAACAATTTGAGTTTAATTAGTCATTATTGAATAATTAAGATGGATAATTACGTGTTAAAAGAACATAATTATTTTAAACATACATATGAATATGTTTATTATGACATGTATGCAATAAAATGATAAACTTAAAGAAATTCCATGCTCAATATGGTAAGTATAACTATATGAAATTAACCACATATGCTCCCAACTTTTTGAATTAAAGAAAAAATGGGAAAATTCACACTCTCGACAGGATTCGAATCTGCGAACTTTTGGAATAGCGGTCTGTTTTTGACCGCAGGTAAACACCAGTCTTATCTTGCTTATAGTGGACAGATTATCATGAAACATGGTTAATAACACTCCCTACTAACTCAGCTTTCAAACAAAAAAAAACTAAATCTAAGTCGGTGCATCCGTTCGGGAGCTACAATGCCACAGAGAGACACACAGACAGACAGGCAGACAGACACGTCAAACTTATAACACTCCGTCGTTTTTGCATCGGGGGTTAAAAACGACAAATCAAATGGGATACCAATACTTATGGCCTACTCCACATATACCACATACAATACATTATCACTTATACTACGAAATCTGGGGGCACGGCAGTGCCCCCGCCAAGTCGATCAAAAAGAGGCACGGCCGTTCAGCCGCGCAAGCAACTAATACTCGGAACCAATTGCTGTGCATATTGTCATATAATAATCAATTGTCTGTCTACAATACCTAATAATAGTGCAAGCATAAGGACAGCGTCAAATTGGATACGTAATATACTCGTATCTTCATGGCATGCGATATCATATAATTGAATAGAAAACCTACATGTTAGATCGAACAAAAGATATCTAACAAAAATCTTAAAATGCCTTACTTGTTATCACATGATTAAGTCACATAACAGTCTAAGCGATACACATTATAATTACACCATCAAATGGATTACGCATCCACATGGGGTAGGCCCATATCTTATCCCATATATTGCATAAACTATAAACGCAACCAAATCGAATATCTAACCCTTTAGTTAAACAAAAGGTATTCAATAACAATATGAAATTAAATATAAACTTACCTTACGTATTGTCACATAATACCCTAACCGGCGACTACCTAATTACCTCAAATGGGATACCACCTCATGGCCTACCCCATATCCCATCCCGTGTGAGGTCAATGGCACCAACGAAGCGTCACAGCAGATATATAATCCGCCGCCGCCTCGGTAGGAGCACACTCGGCAGCAACTGTGGACAGCAACATGGCCAAAGTAAGTCTTTATAAGTGTTGGGTCAGTGGATCGTGGTTGTAATTAGAAGTATTTGTGACAAAAGGAATTAATAGAAGTAAAAGATAAATGGGAAAGTAGTTAAAAACTACAATTGGTAATGTAAACAAATTTTGTTTATTCTTAAAATGATAGATTGTTTACTTTATTAAAAAATACTTTTTTTGCAACAAATATATTATTCAACTCGAATTAATATTCAAAAAACTTAATAGTTCTCAAAATAAATATAAAAGGTGCCTATGGTAACCAGTGTGCAAATCATCATAACTTTTTAAAATGTGCAAAAAAGTGATATATTGTATCACGTTTTTGCACATTTTAAAAAGTTTTGCAAAAGTATGTAGAAACTAAATCTAAATCTTGTACCAAAATAAAATGATTTGGAAATGTAAAAGCTATAAGTATAAAACAAATAGTGTTTACTTACTCGTAGAAATAAACACAAATTCTTTTTTGTCAAGCAAAACTATAAAATCAACGAAAAATAACCATCGCAAAGTGAATGAAAAACATACAATTTATACGTTTTTCTAACAGTGTGTGAAGCAATTTGTTATAAAAATTTCAGTTTTAAAAAGGTATATTTTTTTATATATTATGTCATCGAAAAAAAATGTTTAACTATTCACCTGTTACATTAAGATTAAGTATTTATAATAATATATGAACTGATTGACATGACCAAACAATTTGTAAGCAATCCTTAACAATTATTTAAATGTATAACGGACTGTATATCACATTATTTTATTTTATTTATTTTATTTGTCGATACGTTAACATGACATTACAGTGAGCTAATACGTCAAACTTAAATAACACATAACAACGTATAAAATTAAATACGCAATATAACACTAAGTACATCACATTACACTCGATTGCCTATTATCTTTACCTATATCATCATTGTGTTTTCTACTTACATAGATTCAGTCCACGATAAGTTTGCAACGATTTTGATAGCCCTACCTCTGTAAGTCTTTTTAAGTAAACGTCATCATTTCATCGAAGTGTGTTTAAAATAACAGTTGCACCGGTGAGGCTGTCAAAATTGTTGCAAACTTATCGTGGGCTGACTTTAGCTACCACTGTTGTATAGTCTACTACAATTTCATCGTTACCAAGAACAAACACTTCAAACCATGGATTATTTATATAGGATTTACATACTTCACACTAAAAATCGTTCCTCGATTTTTTAGCGCCATCTATTAAATACTATCATAACTACACTGTCTAATAATAAAAAAAAGCCTACAATTTTTTTTTTTCAAAATGTGTATTGACGTGATATCATGATATTAAAATAAAGAAATATGTCATTTCTTCTCATAAACCAGTACTTTCGGAGAAATTGGCTGTGACAGAGGGACAGACAGACACATGAGTTTTCTCTTTGAGGTACGGAACCCTAAAAATAAAAAGACGCAAAAATATTTGGGGAAAATATGATTTTGGCCACTCCCAGGCTGCGAACAGCGCCATCTAGTTTTAAGCCGAAAAGGTCCATACATTTCATGGGTACGCTATTTGTATGGGCTTTGTCAGCCCAGTATTAAATCGTTCTTGCTTCAAAACTTACATTTTCGCACATAATTACATTGATAATCCGCACAGATAGCAATAACATATAAATTCCATCTACGAATGTAACAGTTAATATACAATTGTATGTAAATTCGTTTAAAATAGCCCTTTTAGGGGCTTGTTAGACATTCTGCGCGCGTGAGCCTTGAATGGATCGTGTGAAGCGAATTATTCACAACTTTTTTTATGACGGACAAGTCGCGTGATAGTTGTCACGCGACAAAATATTGTGTCCTGTAATTTCGTAGATGTATATGAACGTCTTGTGAGTATTTGTGAGATGAAAAGAAGTGAAGAGGCCAGATTTAATAATATTTCGGTACTAAATAATGTTATTGTTAAAAAATAAATATAATAAGTATATAGAATATATAAAACGAAAAAAAAAATGAGTAGGCAATTAGGCACTTGGTTTTTAAGTTGCGTAGCAAAACGTTAAATTCCGTGATTATTTCATAAGTTGTCTGAAGACTTGTTATTATAGATATATCTGTCACATATTACAATCTACTTACATGCCCATCTATTATATCAAGATCTTTGAGCCAAGCCGGTCAAAGTAACTAAAATATGTATCTACAACTTAGGGTTAATCGCCTGGAACGCCGTTGTCAAAAATTTGTTACTGAATTAATAACCTTCAATCTGTTAATTACAGTTTAAATTGTCTGGGACAGATCTGGAACAAGGCGTTTGAGGGGTTAAGTAATAAAGTAGTGTAAACATATTTTTGGCACGTTGTCCGCATCTACTCACCTCGACTTGTTGACAATAAATAACCTAATTCGTCTCATTTTTCAGTTCGCGATCATCTCCGTCGCTTTCCTCCTCTTCCTGGCACTATCTCGTGCCGCGCCGGCCGAAAAGGCCGCAGAAAAACAAGACCTCGAGGCCCCCGCGGAAAAGGGGGACCTCAAAACAGCCGCCTCACATTATGGGGGTTGGGGAGGCTACGGCGGACATTGGGGGGGCTACGGCGGCTGGGGATCCCCGTATTATGGTAGCTACTACAGCTGGCCTAGTTACGGATACGGATACGGGTACGGATGGCCGTACGGCGGGTACGGATTGGGCGGGTACGGCGGCTGGGGTTACGGACACGGTGGCTATTGGTGGTAAAATAAGTGTGCGATAACAACGAATGGATACATGGTTTGTTTAAGGATTTATCACAGAAAAAATAAACTCCAGGCCTGTTGCGTAATAAAATACAAATTAACTAGTGATTTTGTATGTAAAATCACTAGTATTCTTTATTATGCAATATGTTCGAGATATATTTGGCACAGTCAAAGTTGTATTATACTTTGCATCCGGTATTTTAATGATAAAAAATACAATATTTTAATACAGCTGATTTCTACGACATTGTAATTTAATATAAAATGCCAGTATTAATATTTATTTTGTCTAAGAATACCGTTTCACTAAAATTAATTTATTTTATTTACTTAAAATACCTTTTCTATTTTTATTTTTATTTACTTTATCGCTTATCTAAGTCCTTCGAATAAGTTTGTTCTCAGTCACTTAGTTTCTATTTTCCTTTTTTTATGTTTTTTTTTTTTTCAATTGAAAAACTTGCCTGTACTTAAATAGGTTTTAATAAATAGCGCTAAGATCTCTTCATCACTGCCTCTATTTAATATACTATGTATAAATAGGAGTAAGAGTATATTGTGTATATTATGATAATAAAAACATGTGAATAGCATTCTCTTCTGTGTATTTTTTCTTATTCCTTAATATTCGTTTCGTCATGACGTCACTAAACTGCACTAAAAGATAGAACCAGCCAACTCAGTGATCTGTACCTATGTATTTAAAATTGCAAATACTAACCTCAACGTTTTAAGGACGGCACTGTCCCCGTGGTCTCGGAGCAGACTGACTGATCGAAGGTTAGTGTTTAAAACATAGTAATACGCGATTAAGTTGTGATTTTACATATGTGTAAAAATCGTGTTCTATTAATTAAAACGCTGACAACACCCAATGACCTTGCCGCTAGCGTACACTGTCTATTCGTATGGGAGTAAGTGAGAGCGCGATGTCACTAAAAGAGCTAGGTACGCAAAGTACGGAAGAATATTAAAATAAAATAGAAAGAAGACGATCGACGACAGGTCTGGCTCAGTCGGTAGTGATAGTGACCCTGCCTGCTAAGCCGCGGTCCCGGGTTCGATTCCCGGTAAGGGCATTTATTTGTGTGATGAACACAGATATTTGTTTCTAAGTCATGGATGTTTTCTATGTATATAAGTATGTATTTATCTATATAAATAAGTATATCGTCGCCTAGCACCCATAGCACAAGCTTTGCTTAGTTTGGGGCTGGGTTGATATGTGTAAGGTGTCCTCCAATATAAAAAAATATTTAAAAAAAGATGCAATATTTGTGCAATATATTTCGTTTGTGTTTTAGATATGTATATTTCTGTTATTGTAATTTTAATTAAAGACAACTAAGTGAACGTCATAGAACCGTTTAATGACGAACTCGAGACCAATCTTTGCAATTTTTTTCTATCGAGCCGATTTCATTAAATCGTGTATCGAGTTCGGCTATGTTCGTTGAAATATAATCAATAATAATATATTTACTTGCCTTACTAAAACTAATAGTTTGTCTTAAA
Source organism: Leguminivora glycinivorella (assembly GCF_023078275.1). NCBI lineage: Eukaryota > Metazoa > Arthropoda > Insecta > Lepidoptera > Tortricidae > Leguminivora > Leguminivora glycinivorella. The sequence continues at coordinate 25,592,723 of NC_062975.1, read as the reverse complement.
AAACTGCGCAAGTAACATCAATTTTGCGCAATTGGGTGTTGTCGGCCCCTTAAAACCAAGCAACCGTATGTCGAGCCGTGCTCAATGTAGGGTGCCGTAGTTATTGTTCCATCAAAATAGTATTTTTGAATCAAATCGTGTTAAAAATTAAAGAGTAACCCTGGTTGTATTTATTTCCTTCTGTAAAATACTAATTTATAAACAAAGAAAATGGTTCCTGTAGACAAGTTTGGTTTTACGAAACATTCCTAAGTATTGGTCTGACTCGTGACTAAAACGATAAATTAGGTATTATTATTAATTATTGTAATTTAACATCTATAAAAAAGTGAGAAGACGTGTGCGTGTTAAACCGGCAAATCTAGGTTTTTGCTAGGTGATTAAACTGATTAAGGTCGCAATATAAATAATACATATCTATTCTTTTATCAGACATAATCATGACTGTAATATTTACCTAATTTGTAATGCAAATTGATAGTTTTTATTCGACGAGCAGAAAATAAATTGCTGTCTTGCATTATTTTTGATAATTTGGTAATACGTGACAGTAAATCAATATGTTACCCTATGCATTGTCCAAAATATGGATCACTAGTTTTTGCCCGCGGCTTCGCTCGCGTTAGAAAGAGACAAAACGTAATAGCCTATGTCACTCTCCATCCCTTCAACTAGGTATCTTCACTTAAAAATCACGGCAATTCGTCGCTCCGTTTTGCCGTGAAAGACGGACAAGACACACACACTTTCCCATTTATAATATTAGTATGGGTTTCAGTATAAACACAAACCCACTTGTGGCGCTCCATACTTATATACTTATTTTTTTATTTTTTTTATAAAAAAATTGCTTTAAATTTCATAAAATACCTTCTAAGCTCCTGTCAAGTAAATACTAATTAGTGTATTTGTATACAATTCAAGAAAATACTAATTACTAATTAGTGTATTTGTATACAATTCAAGAAAATACTAATTAGTGTATTTGTATACAGTTTTATACAATTCGGCCCGACCCCGTAGCCAAATTGCATTTCTGCGACGCAAAACGCCACCGAAACGCCGCAGAAAACTAGTCTGGCTCTGTCGCGCCAATACGCAAGAAAGATAGAGATAGATAGCTGCGAAAGAGATATAATCGTGAGCGTTTGTGCATTCGGCTACGCACACAAATTTCCGCCACTCGTTGAAGTCTTTTATTGAATACTTACATTGAATAACAGCGCCATCTACCGATGTGACCCTGAACTTAAAACACCAACAGTGCCTACGCGTATAGCAAGTGCCTCGCATTTTCTCAGGCTTTTAAGACAAGTATGGCTTTGGTTAACGGAAACTCTGTGTAGTTACGACTCAATTTTATAGATGGCGCTTTATTCATAAATTTCAAATAACATATGCAAATGCAGGTGTATTTTTCCCCTTAAAAGTAAATGTTAGGACACCATCGCGAGCGCAGACTTCTGGCCGAAAGGTGTGGTTTTTCGGCGGTTCCGGGGCAACCTGCCAAATCCCACACCGGGGCAAATGACGCAACGGAGCCACGCTGTAACGTCATCGCCCAAATCAATTGTTTAGTTATATTTTTATTGTTTTCCCTATTATTATTGTTCTATTTATTTTTTCTCTTTTTTGGTATCTAAGTTTCGTGACGCATTGGTTTTACTGGAATGTCATGTAAACATGTTTTTTCTAACAAATAAATACATAAATAAATAAATAAATAAATTATCATTAAATCATCGACACCATTTTTTTTCCTCAAACTTACATTTCATGACACTTTATGACATTTAGGTAGGTATGGATACAGGATAGGTAAGTTATGCTTCATAATGTCATCATCACAATGAAAAAAAAAAACATTTTGTAGTGAAAAATAACAATGTTTGTTTAATGGTAATAACTCCGGTTCTGGGCGAAATCTATAAAAAAATATAATTATAACATTTTACTCTTGAAATGTTACCTGGAATACGCTGTTAAAATTAATCAGCTTCCTCATGTTACACCGTGTATATTGTATACAAACTAGAATTTAATCTATAATAAAAAAATCATATCATTGAAATAATTACACACCCAAATATAGACCTTGCCATATAACATGTTACAAATATGTAGATATAAATACCCCAAAGACCTTTGCCTTAATAGATTGATACAAATTATGTTACTTATTAATAAAACTAGTTCCGGCACCAAATATGGTTTTAATGAGACGAAGATGTCTACTTTTTAATGTTACCGCAAGCAAGCATGGTGGCGTGATGAATAATAAAACATCAGGCAGTCTTTTGCGCACTATATGTAAGTGCGATAGGGACGGCCTGATGTTTTATCGTTTATCACGCGACCATGCTATCCGTGCAGGGTTGTTAACATAATTTGATTAATGGTGGTACTAGTAGGCGTATGTAAATGTAAATGCAATATTCAATAATTTGATATTTAGGTTAAGAAATACCTTATATTATTTTTTTTCTAAAAAAAACAACAATGAAGTTTTCTATACTGTGTGTAACTAACCAAACCGCGCCATGTAAAGTATTAGGGAACACACAATGAAACCACCTCAGCTGATTATAGACTGATCTATTATTTTCGCTTGCATGACGTTACCGCCTACCCTACATACAAATCTACCCACATAGTAATATGTGACAACTCCCCTTTGAAAAAGAAAACAAAAATATAGTAAGTTTACCCATGCAAATTACACACATTTTCCTTCCTTACAAAAAATATTTCTTTGATAAATTTCTTACCCAATTAATTTAACAATTTTACCATTTATATAATTATTTAGTTTTCTATTTTCGTCTAGATAAGAATAAACTTACGCATGCAAGTGTATCTAATATCTAGTATATATTGATCTCATTTTTGTTTTTATCTTACATTCATAACATCACAAGCATAATTATTTAATTACATTATATGAATACATGCATTTTGCAATTAATTACATAATTCACTTATTTACCGTACCTATTACATGACAATGACATAGACAGGTTTTTTATTTTTAAACTATTTAATTTATTTATGACAATTATATAAACATTGTATATAATGTGCGTTCATTAAGGAGATTTATGTATTATATTTATAACATCCATTCATATTTTTATTGTTTACAATCTGGGAAGGTAAGTTAGTTGGTAAGTAGGTACTTAATCTAATTTCGACGAGATTCGGGAACGGGGTAGGTCCACCGATCAGGAGGTCTCACCATCCTGCCAAAGCGAGTAACATAATAATTAGTATTATTCATTTGTTCGCGGTTTTCTATACTGTGTGTACTGTGTGTACTGTGTATATCTAATACGGGCGAAACATAAGAAATGTAATTAGGTAACTTTTACTTAGAATTGAAATCAAAATCTTATCCATCCATACTAATATTATAAATGCGAAAGTGTGTGTGTTTGTTCGTCCGTCTTTCACGGCAAAACGGAGCGACGAACTATCGTGATTTTTTAAGTGGAGATAGTTGAAGGGATGGAGAGTGACATAGGCTACTTTTTGTCTCTTTCTAACCCGGGAGAAGCCGCGGGCAAAATCTAGTACAAAATATTTCGGCCCGCAACGTGATGCAAGCACACTAGCGTTAAACGCTATTTAGATTCTGCAATACCATCCGTCTATATTTTTTTTTATTATTTATTTATTTATATGAGCCTAGAGTGTCCCACTGCTGGGCAAAGGCCTCCCTCTTCCCTTTCCACGTATCCCGGTCCTGACCCGTTTCCCACCAGTTCTCATCAAAAGCGTCAAGGTCATCTCGCCAACGCCGTCGAGGCTTTCCGCGACCCCGGGTTCGATTTGGTGGGACCCAATTGGTTGTCGCTTTAGCCCACAGGTCATCCGGCATACGACAAACGTGCCCTGCCCATATTTTTTTTACATCATTTATATTTTTTATGTATTTATGGGTTGTACATAAGTTGTAAGTATACACAGAAACATAAAATATCAGTTTTATGACAAACGTACACAAACTATAATAAAAACAAGCCGAGTTAAGTTTAACCTTTAAACAATTAATACAGTGATGTAACAGTTTTGTTGCATTGACAGTTATTTACATGCCTACACAAAAAACGTGGGACCAGACCACAGACATACCTAAATAGAACACTCAATGCATAAACATTTAAGTATTGTTGCACCGCGAGCGTGTTTGACAGACAGGAAAAAATACAATTTACTTTATTCTGTAATAAATAAAAAATATTTCTGTATAATTAGAAAACGGATCCCATTTCCCAAATATGTATTAGATTACAATTTGTTTACAGTAAAAAAAAATATATATTTTAGAGCTAATTTATGATAGTTAAATCATCGAGCCATTGCCATATAATTTACTATTTTGGTTAAAATTGTGTCTTCAAATACAAATCATATTCAGCAAAAAGGCCACACTGTCACTTTACAAAAAAATATAAACAGCTGAACATATGAATTCTTATAACACTAAGTTCTCACGCTTTGTACACATATTTAATTTAACACATACAACGTTGGGAAAAAAGGTAAAATAATGTTAATGAATAAGCAATAAGCAAGCAGAATAATGAAGAAGCAATATAAATAATTAAACTTGCAGGTATAAATTCTCAACACATCATGTCTCTGATTCATATTATTTATTATTCTTAAGATGAAATTGTTTGATTAAGTAGGAAATGCAGCATCTACTCAATATATGTCTGTGAGTTAGTCGGTCAATCAACAGAATGTTATCTCAATGGCGCTTACGACCTTAAAGTATATTGCAGTTGATTTGAAGATTTTAGGCCAGATACCGACTATACGTAGACGTGCAAATGTGATTGTGCAAAAATGTTGGAGATAGAAAACGATTTTTAAATTTCGAACGCGCGAATAGCCGCTACTAGACTCATATCGAATTTGACACAATAAATGATTGTATTCTGAAAAAAACCTATATTTATAGACTTTTGGTATTGAAAGTTACGGGGTGATTACGTATTTTAGATTAAAAATAAATGTAATTTTTTATTTATTTTGGCCACCGGAAACGCTGTCAGCGATGCAGTGACGTCATCGAATTCGAACCTTACTGCATGTCAAAACAATCACTGACATATTGAACTTTATGTCCTCATACTTAAAAAGTCAGAAAATGTTGTTTTAGAGTAGAATGACTTGATGCATAGATAATCTATAGATGACTGTGTTGTTTTCGCCTGCTTACGTAAAAGTATACTTTGAAAATATTTTTTGCTGTTTTAAAGTCATAATAAAATATGGTAATATTTTATTTCGGTTGATTGGACAGTACTTAATCATATAAGACAGACTTTAAAAAAGGGTCAAGTAGCCTATTGCCAGTTCGAAAGTTCATGGAAAACGACGTAGTGCTGTTTTTGAAAAAGGATGGATAATTTTAAATCTAGTGGTGATTGCCATTTGTTTTCGATTTTGTTAGTATAATTTAAATCGCTAGTAGTGGAGATATTGAATGAAATTCACGAAATCGAATGGTCGAATCGGCGATTCCGCGTCGATAGGTTGGGGAGACCCTTATCATGCCAAGTTCTTTTTTTAAATATTATAAATGTGCTTACTCTTGGCCACAAAATAGCCAAAGGCAAAGACGTGGCCTACGATGGATTGAGCTCGCCCAGAAGATGCCTGTTCACTCTTGATTTCAAGACAAAATGTCGTTGTCATTCTAAATTCTCGAAACTAAAACAGCCCAAGCGCCATCTATATTTAACCCTACTCTATCCACACAAACTAAGCCTCATGCAGTCGTAATAAGTCATAATTAGTATGTATAAAGATGGTTGGCGCCAAAGTGTCAATAGTTTTATATCAATGTGTTAATTTGATTAATGCCCATTTAGGCCTTGATGCGGCACGATTGTTTTTACATATTTTCTATACATACATATACATAGGGCCGTATCAGTGACATTTTGTGACCACGACATCTTTGAAAGTGTATCTGTTACTTATATAGAAAATCTTTATGTACCTTGATAGTACATAAAGTTTTTCTTAGTCATATAAGTAATGATTTTTTTTATGTTTCGGTATTTTCTGTATTTTAAGGATAATCTTATTAGGTCCACTTGCACCAACCACTTCACTTGGGGTTAGTGGGCTGTCAACTGTCAAAATCCATATAAAATGGTGGGTTAACCCACCATTTTCGTTGGTGCAAGTGGCCCTTACTGGTCTTAGATTGATTTCAAGATATAACATACCCCTACCTACCCATACCTACACATAGACCTAACAACATTCGTAAACCCACGCCGGTACCTCTAAAAGGGTAGACAGAGCACATGGAACAGCTGAAGTTTCAGTGCCACTCTTGGAAATTAAGGGGTTAAAAGAACCCATCGCCCACAGTCAACTTCTCTACACCCGCTGGGAAGAGGGGCACCTAGCAGTGGCGACGCGTGAACATTTTTGCTGGTAAAGCCGGAGGGGTTTTTGGGATCTGTTTTGTATGAACTTCTACAGATACTGCAGAATTTTAGGGAACCCGTTGTCGAGTTGTATCGACGCTACGCCACTGGTACCTAGTGCATTTGTTTACCCAGTCCTTATATGGGGGAAACAATAATTCTGTATCTTAACTTTTTTTTTTTAATAAAAAGAAAGTATTTATTCAAAAGGCATCGGTACATGTAAAACTAACTTAAAAATACTAATTAATATAATACTACTCAATAAAAACTAACATTACTATAAAACTAAATTCTATTTACAAAACTCGTTCCAAGCCCTCCCAGACGCAAGGGTGCCCATCACACTCGATGCGTTCCCACGCTGTATTGCGATAGACAGCCTTTGCATCGGAAAAGACCCGGAACGAGGGTCATGGCCTCTCTCGCCGAGCCGCCGCCCCAATTCGACCAAAAAGGCTTTCCCCTCCGCACACCAACACCCCGACGTCTCCACTGCCAACGGGATAAATAGATAGCGCGACAGCGGTTGGATAACGGCCGGTAGCGGTAGGGCTAGCAAACACCGGATCGCCGAGCCGTCCACAAAAAGACGGCGTCAGACCGCCCCACAAGGATGGGGCGCGCCCCGACACAGCCCCCACAGCGCCCAGCGCGGAAGGGGCCACTCACACCCCAGCAGGGGTGTCGAACGACAACTCACCACCAGCGCCGAATATTTGTCGCGCTTCCATGATGCTGCTAGTTCCGCCGCTGCTCCTCTATCTGCTATCTTAACTATATACATAACAAATATATGTATAGGTACATAAATTATAGTTATAATGTCGTCAAGTAAGCACATACAATTAAACACAAGCCTTAGCTGACTGTGGCCGCCGCTTTGTAAGATTATCCCATAATTAATATATTAATATTTATGTCAAACTCATGTGTCCAGCAATAAAATATTATGTGCCTACACAATAAAGCTCATAATACATTGAGATTTGCTATACTACTATGATAATTAACCAAGGTACAGCGGGACGATTTCGACTGCAGGACAATTGCAACTGATCCAGTTTTTTCCTATTTTGTTAAATAAAGTGTCCACTTGTTATATATGGCACGCGTGTTCAGTGGATACAATCATGTGGAAAGTGTAATACCTACATGGAAAAACCGGCCAAGAGCGTGTCGGGCCACGCTCAGTGTAGGGTTCCGTAGTTTTCCGTATTTTTCTCAAAAACTACTGAACCTATCAAGTTCAAAACAATTTTCCTAGAAAGTCTTTATAAAGTTCTACTTTTGTGATTTTTTTCATATTTTTTAAACATATGGTTCAAAAGTTAGAGGGGGGGGACGCACTTTTTTTTCCTTTAGGAGCGATTATTTCCGAAAATATTAGTATTATCAAAAAACGATCTTAGTAAACCCTTATTCATTTTCATATACCTATCCAACGATATATCACGTGTTGGGGTTGGAATGAAAAAAAATATCAGCCCCCACTTTACATGTAGGGGGGGTACCCTAATAAAACATTTTTTTCCATTTTTTATTTTTGCACTTTGTTGGCGTGATTGATATACATATTGGTACCAAATTTCAGCTTTCTAGTGCTAACGGTTACTGAGATTATCCGCGGACGGACGGACGGACGGACGGACGGACGGACGGACGGACAGACAGACATGGCGAAACTATAAGGGTTCCTAGTTGACTACGGAACCCTAAAAAATGGTTGCAATTGTCCCCCAGTCGAAATGGTCCCACTGTAGCTTATAGCTCCTATGCGTAGTTATACTAAGGGTAATAATAATTGCAAGAATATACATTACTAGCTTTTGCACGCGGCTTTGCTCGCGTTAAATTCGAAACTAGCGCAATGCTCCATACAAACTTCCACCCCTCCTTTTTGGGAAGTGGGGCGTTAGAAAAAGACAAAAAGTAATCTATGTCATTCTCCATCCCTTCAACTATGTCCACTTAAAAAAATCACGTCAATTCGTCGCTCCGTTTTGCCGTGAAAGACGGACAAACAGACACACAGACTTTCCCATTTATAATATTAGTATGGATAGATTATCTAAACATTGAACAAGTATGCCAGGAATTTGCTCCAATTATGTGATTTATGTTGTTGCTACATCCTTGATTACACATTTCTATGCTTCATTATAAATAAAAGCATCATCGTAGTAATAAATAGCAGTTTGTTCATGTTCTTTTAACCATTATTCTATTGCGTTATATCTATTTACTCCACAAAATATATTAATGTTAACTAACCTAATAACCTAACCACAAAATTAAAATTTTGAAAAAACCCCTGACCGCGACCTAGTGGACCGATTTTCATGAAACATGGCTAAGAACACTCCCGACTAACACAGCTTTCAAATGAAAAAAAAACTAAATCGAAATCGGTTCATCCGTTCGGGAGCTACGATGCCACAGACAGACACACACACAGACAGGCAAACAGACAGACAGACAGACAGACAGACAGACAGACAGACAGACAGACAGACACGTCAAACTTATAACACCCCGTCGTTTTTGCGTCGGGGGTTAAAAATGTTGCAAAATCATGCTTGATAAAATATGGTTAAATATTTCTTAGAACCTAGAATAATTCACAGTTAGTTTCACTAGACTTAAGTAGGTACTTATACATAACTAACTTGTTCCCGCGGCTTCGCTCGCGTTAGAAAGAGACAAAAAGTAGCCTGTGTCACTCTCCATCCCTTCAACTATCTCCACTTAAAAAATCACATCAATTCGTCGCTCCGTTTTCCCGTGAAAGACGGACAAACAAACAGACACATACACTTTCCCATTTATAATATTAGTATTGATGTTCATATTGTATTGATCGGGATATTAATTACCTTAAACTTTTTTGCCTATTAAAACAAAACCATTATTAAAAATACATGTTAAATAAGTTACTTTCAGAAAATATAGTACATTACGATACAATCGCGAAAAAGAGGAAGTTCAAAACGAGTGGCGATAAATAAAAACACAATCGAAGGGAGTGTTTAAATCTGCACGAAATACGATTTTCCTTTTCGCACGAGTGTCGTACGACGCGATGGTTTTCAGTAGTACAGATGACCCTCCGAAGTTTTGACCTGACAAGCAATGAACCACTTCTTGCACTAGGGCGTAAAAAAACAAAATCTGCACTGAAATAGTACATTACGATACAAGTGCGTAAAAAAGGAAGTTCGATACGAGTGGCGATAAATTTCCCTTCTCCCTCCCTTCGGTCGTGTTTTAAATCGACATGAGTTACGAATTTCCTTTTCGCACGTGTATCGTACGACGTTTTTCAGTACAGATGAGCCTCTGAAGTTTCGACCTGGCATATAATGAACCACTTCTCGCACTAGTGCGTATAAAAAACACCATCTGTACTGAAATAGTACATTACGATACAAGTGCGTAAAAAAGGAAGTTCGAAACGAGTGCCTGATGTTTTATCGTTTATCACGCGACCATGCTATCCGTGCAGGGTTGTTAACATAATTTGATTAATGGTGGTACTAGTAGGCGTATGTAAATGTAAATGCAATATTCAATAATTTGATATTTAGGTTAAGAAATACCTTATATTATTTTTTTTCTAAAAAAAACAACAATGAAGTTTTCTATACTGTGTGTAACTAACCAAACCGCGCCATGTAAAGTATTAGGGAACACACAATGAAACCACCTCAGCTGATTATAGACTGATCTATTATTTTCGCTTGCATGACGTTACCGCCTACCCTACATACAAATCTACCCACATAGTAATATGTGACAACTCCCCTTTGAAAAAAGAAAACAAAAATATAGTAAGTTTACCCATGCAAATTACACACATTTTCCTTCCTTACAAAAAATATTTCTTTGATAAATTTCTTACCCAATTAATTTAACAATTTTACCATTTATATAATTATTTAATTTTCTATTTTCGTCTAGATAAGAATAAACTTACGCATGCAAGTGTATCTAATATCTAGTATATATTGATCTCATTTTTGTTTTTATCTTACATTCATAACATCACAAGCATAATTATTTAATTACATTATATGAATACATGCATTTTGCAATTAATTACATAATTCACTTATTTACCGTACCTATTACATGACAATGACATAGACAGGTTTTTTATTTTTAAACTATTTAATTTATTTATGACAATTATATAAACATTGTATATAATGTGCGTTCATTAAGGAGATTTATGTATTATATTTATAACATCCATTCATATTTTTATTGTTTACAATCTGGGAAGGTAAGTTAGTTGGTAAGTAGGTACTTAATCTAATTTCGACGAGATTCGGGAACGGGGTAGGTCCACCGATCAGGAGGTCTCACCATCCTGCCAAAGCGAGTAACATAATAATTAGTATTATTCATTTGTTCGCGGTTTTCTATACTGTGTGTACTGTGTGTACTGTGTATATCTAATACGGGCGAAACATAAGAAATGTAATTAGGTAACTTTTACTTAGAATTGAAATCAAAATCTTATCCATCCATACTAATATTATAAATGCGAAAGTGTGTGTGTTTGTTCGTCCGTCTTTCACGGCAAAACGGAGCGACGAACTATCGTGATTTTTAAGTGGAGATAGTTGAAGGGATGGAGAGTGACATAGGCTACTTTTTGTCTCTTTCTAACCCGGGAGAAGCCGCGGGCAAAATCTAGTACAAAATATTTCGGCCCGCAACGTGATGCAAGCACACTAGCGTTAAACGCTATTTAGATTCTGCAATACCATCCGTCTATATTTTTTTTTATTATTTATTTATTTATATGAGCCTAGAGTGTCCCACTGCTGGGCAAAGGCCTCCCTCTTCCCTTTCCACGTATCCCGGTCCTGACCCGTTTCCCACCAGTTCTCATCAAAAGCGTCAAGGTCATCTCGCCAACGCCGTCGAGGCTTTCCGCGACCCCGGGTTCGATTTGGTGGGACCCAATTGGTTGTCGCTTTAGCCCACAGGTCATCCGGCATACGACAAACGTGCCCTGCCCATATTTTTTTTACATCATTTATATTTTTTATGTATTTATGGGTTGTACATAAGTTGTAAGTATACACAGAAACATAAAATATCAGTTTTATGACAAACGTACACAAACTATAATAAAAACAAGCCGAGTTAAGTTTAACCTTTAAACAATTAATACAGTGATGTAACAGTTTTGTTGCATTGACAGTTATTTACATGCCTACACAAAAAACGTGGGACCAGACCACAGACATACCTAAATAGAACACTCAATGCATAAACATTTAAGTATTGTTGCACCGCGAGCGTGTTTGACAGACAGGAAAAAATACAATTTACTTTATTCTGTAATAAATAAAAAATATTTCTGTATAATTAGAAAACGGATCCCATTTCCCAAATATGTATTAGATTACAATTTGTTTACAGTAAAAAAAAATATATATTTTAGAGCTAATTTATGATAGTTAAATCATCGAGCCATTGCCATATAATTTACTATTTTGGTTAAAATTGTGTCTTCAAATACAAATCATATTCAGCAAAAAGGCCACACTGTCACTTTACAAAAAAATATAAACAGCTGAACATATGAATTCTTATAACACTAAGTTCTCACGCTTTGTACACATATTTAATTTAACACATACAACGTTGGGAAAAAAGGTAAAATAATGTTAATGAATAAGCAATAAGCAAGCAGAATAATGAAGAAGCAATATAAATAATTAAACTTGCAGGTATAAATTCTCAACACATCATGTCTCTGATTCATATTATTTATTATTCTTAAGATGAAATTGTTTGATTAAGTAGGAAATGCAGCATCTACTCAATATATGTCTGTGAGTTAGTCGGTCAATCAACAGAATGTTATCTCAATGGCGCTTACGACCTTAAAGTATATTGCAGTTGATTTGAAGATTTTAGGCCAGATACCGACTATACGTAGACGTGCAAATGTGATTGTGCAAAAATGTTGGAGATAGAAAACGATTTTTAAATTTCGAACGCGCGAATAGCCGCTACTAGACTCATATCGAATTTGACACAATAAATGATTGTATTCTGAAAAAAACCTATATTTATAGACTTTTGGTATTGAAAGTTACGGGGTGATTACGTATTTTAGATTAAAAATAAATGTAATTTTTTATTTATTTTGGCCACCGGAAACGCTGTCAGCGATGCAGTGACGTCATCGAATTCGAACCTTACTGCATGTCAAAACAATCACTGACATATTGAACTTTATGTCCTCATACTTAAAAAGTCAGAAAATGTTGTTTTAGAGTAGAATGACTTGATGCATAGATAATCTATAGATGACTGTGTTGTTTTCGCCTGCTTACGTAAAAGTATACTTTGAAAATATTTTTTGCTGTTTTAAAGTCATAATAAAATATGGTAATATTTTATTTCGGTTGATTGGACAGTACTTAATCATATAAGACAGACTTTAAAAAAGGGTCAAGTAGCCTATTGCCAGTTCGAAAGTTCATGGAAAACGACGTAGTGCTGTTTTTGAAAAAGGATGGATAATTTTAAATCTAGTGGTGATTGCCATTTGTTTTCGATTTTGTTAGTATAATTTAAATCGCTAGTAGTGGAGATATTGAATGAAATTCACGAAATCGAATGGTCGAATCGGCGATTCCGCGTCGATAGGTTGGGGAGACCCTTATCATGCCAAGTTCTTTTTTTAAATATTATAAATGTGCTTACTCTTGGCCACAAAATAGCCAAAGGCAAAGACGTGGCCTACGATGGATTGAGCTCGCCCAGAAGATGCCTGTTCACTCTTGATTTCAAGACAAAATGTCGTTGTCATTCTAAATTCTCGAAACTAAAACAGCCCAAGCGCCATCTATATTTAACCCTACTCTATCCACACAAACTAAGCCTCATGCAGTCGTAATAAGTCATAATTAGTATGTATAAAGATGGTTGGCGCCAAAGTGTCAATAGTTTTATATCAATGTGTTAATTTGATTAATGCCCATTTAGGCCTTGATGCGGCACGATTGTTTTTACATATTTTCTATACATACATATACATAGGGCCGTAGCAGTGACATTTTGTGACCACGACATCTTTGAAAGTGTATCTGTTACTTATATAGAAAATCTTTATGTACCTTGATAGTACATAAAGTTTTTCTTAGTCATATGAGTAATGATTTTTTTTATGTTTCGGTATTTTCTGTATTTTAAGGATAATCTTATTAGGTCCACTTGCACCAACCACTTCACTTGGGGTTAGTGGGCTGTCAACTGTCAAAATCCATATAAAATGGTGGGTTAACCCACCATTTTCGTTGGTGCAAGTGGCCCTTACTGGTCTTAGATTGATTTCAAGATATAACATACCCCTACCTACCCATACCTACACATAGACCTAACAACATTCGTAAACCCACGCCGATACCTCTAAAAGGGTAGACAGAGCACATGGAACAGCTGAAGTTTCAGTGCCACTCTTGGAAATTAAGGGGTTAAAAGAACCCATCGCCCACAGTCAACTTCACTACACCCACTGGGAAGAGGGGCACCTAGCAGTGGCGACGCGTGAACATTTTTGCTGGTAAAGCCGGAGGGGTTTTTGGGATCTGTTTTGTATGAACTTCTACAGATACTGCAGAGTTTTAGGGAACCCGTTGTCGAGTTGTATCGACGCTACGCCACTGGTACCTAGTGCATTTGTTTACCCAGTCCTTATATGGGGGAAACAATAATTCTGTATATCAACTTTTTTTTTTTTAATAAAAAGAAAGTATTTATTCAAAAGGCATCGGTACATGTAAAACTAACTTAAAAATACTAATTGATATAATACTACTCAATTAAAACTAACATTACTATAAAACTAAATTCTATTTACAAAACTCGTTCCAAGCCACACACACACACAAAACACAAACACACAAAACACACACACACAACAAAAGGGAATGTACAAGTTTCTAATGGGGTGGCAACGCGCATGTGACACTGTTTGAGTTGCAGGCGTCCATAGGTTACGGTGACCGCTTTACATCAGGCGGGCCGTATACTTGTTTGCCACCGACGTAGTATAAAAAAAAAAAAGCCCTCCCAGACGCAAGGGTGCCCATCACACTCGATGCGTTCCCACGCTGTATTGCGATAGTACCCCGACGTCTCCACTGCCAACGGGATAAATAGATAGCGCGACAGCAGCGCCGAATATTTGTCGCGCTTCCATGATGCTGCTAGTTCCTCCGCTGCTCCTCTATCTGCTATCTTAACTATATACATAACAAATATATGTATAGGTACATAAATTATATATTTAAAAATATTTTAAGCGGGTTACTCACGTATTAAGTCGATATAGCGTTCGACATGTTTCGGCTCAATTTCGAGAGCCTTTCTCAAGAGTAGCGACACCCCGCCTTTACATGTCGAGAGCGCGACGCATACTGCGGGCGCTTGCTCGGTGCGCGCGGCTGCTGAGGACAGGCGCAGGGGGGGTCGGCGGCGCGGGCGACGTCACCGTGGCGAGATCGGAGCTACCCACTATGTTACTTTTGTCAAAAGCAGGATTGCACACAACACTTATTACGTCACTTGTTAAGGGTGCGTTTACACTGGGGACCGACGTAGTGCCTAGAACTGTTTTCCAACTCGGTGGCACCGACCAACCACTGTCACGATTGAAATTAGGATGACGACTAATTTCTATAGCTTCCCGTATTTTCCGCTGAACGAAGAACTTTTCTCGCGCCAGTACGGTTACCCTATCAAATCTTACATAGTGCGTCGTGTCCGAATCCAATACGTGTTCTGTCACCGCAGAGCTGTGGGTGTCCCGGCCCTTCATACTACGTATGTGTTCAGAAAGCCTTGTCGAGATGTTCCGGCCGGTCTCTCCAATGTATGACTTCCCACAGGAACACGGGATCCTGTACACCCCGGGAACATTTAAGGGCTCCTTGTCTTTTGGCGAACGCATCCATTTCCTGAGCTGCGTGTGAGGACGGAAAATCGTCTTGATGCTATATCTTCGGCGTAACAAGTGTCCGATCTTATCCGTCACTCCCTTGATGTACGGCAAGTATAAGGGCAGCCTTTCCACCGCCGGTGGTCGTGGTCGCGCGGATGCATTCGCAATTCGATTACTATGCCTCCAGTTGTAACCGTTACTTTCCAAAACACCCCTAACATGACTCAATTCCCGGTTTACGTGCTGAGGATCACACAAACTCAAGGCGCGGTTGATCAATGTTCTCGGTACAGACGACAAGTGAGACGGGTGGTGGTGTGAATCTGCCCTTAGGTATCTGTCAGTGTGAGTTGGTTTTCGATACACTGTAGTATGTAACCGTCCCCTGGGATCTCGCATGACCAATACATCCAGAAAGGGAAACTTCCCATCTAACTCCCTCTCCACCGTGAACTCGACTTTAGCGTGCAAGGTGTTGATGTATGCTGTGAACTCATGTAGGCAATCCCTTGAGACAATCGCAAACACGTCATCTACATACCGCCACCAACATTTTGGTACTATTGGCGAGCTATTTAATAACTTTTCCTCTAGCCATTCCATAAAAATGTTGGCAGCAACGGGAGCTATCGGCGAACCCATGGCCACTCCATCAACCTGAAGATAATAGTCACCATGCCACATCAGATATCCAGATTTCAGACACAACTCAATAGCGTTCAAGTACACAGTAGGTAAATCAGTAGCAGCCAAAAGGTCTGATATTATCTTAATAGTCTCATCCACTGGTACGTTCGTGAACAATGATGTTACGTCAAAGCTCACCATAAGTTCGTCTTCACACAGTTGAATATCCCTCAGCAAATTAATGAAGTGCCTCGAATCTCGTATGTAACTCGCGGTCTCGCCCGTGAAGTCCTGTAATATCGACGACATATGACGGGCAAGCTTATAAGTGGGCGAGTCAATCTGACTCACTATCGGCCTTAGTGGCCAATCAGGCTTATGAATTTTAGGCAAACCATAAATTTTAGGCGACGTAGGGTTATGTGGACGCAGTCGTGTTGCCATACATTTATCTGGTAAATTCTGCAATAGCTTATTAACTTTGGCCGTCACTCTCGCCGTAGGATTATAATTAACCTTTTTATATGTTGTCGCATCACTTAGCAGCTCGGCAATTTTATTATCATACGCCTGAGTGTCAACAATAACCGTTGCATTGCCCTTGTCAGCTGGCAACACCAAGACGTCCAAGTTCTCGCGGAGCTCGCGCAGCGCCCTCAACTCCCCCTGCGGCATGTTAGATTTTGGCAAGTGGGACTTACGGATCATGGACGCAACATCCTGTCTGATACAATCAGCGCCCGTAGCTGGTATTCTATTTTGTATGATTGTACCCTCAACACTTGTTATTATCGTCTCAATAGGTATTCGATTAGGAGTGGGAGCAAAATTCAAACCTTTCGCCAAGGCTGTCTCCGCCATTTTACTCACACTGCACGACGACAGGTTTACTACAGTATTGGCTGACTTTTGGGGAACTACATTTTGTTGGGGTAGATTGCATTTTGTCAGTCGCGATAATTTATCACTATGCCTTTTCACAGTCCCATTAAAAATGCGTTCAGCCCTACTACTCGACATTGCATCCAAAGTTGCCCATAAGTCCGGATCTAGGTAGTTACTGAGGTCTAGATGTAAGTAGTACAATTCACTAGTGACAAAAGCAATTTTTCGACGGTAGTCCGAAATAATCTTCGCCAGTAATTTCTCATTCGCCACACGAAAGAAAGATTCATAGTCCCGAATACACTTAACCGGTTTTATGCGTGCAAACTTCGGTATCACTCCGTTGTCCCGACATCGCACCACATAACAAGTGACGTAATAAGTGTTGTGTGCAATCCTGCTTTTGACAAAAGTAACATAGTGGGTAGCTCCGATCTCGCCACGGTGACGTCGCCCGCGCCGCCGACCCCCCCTGCGCCTGTCCTCAGCAGCCGCGCGCACCGAGCAAGCGCCCGCAGTATGCGTCGCGCTCTCGACATGTAAAGGCGGGGTGTCGCTACTCTTGAGAAAGGCTCTCGAAATTGAGCCGAAACATGTCGAACGCTATATCGACTTAATACGTGAGTAACCCGCTTAAAATATTTTTAAATATGTATGAGTCTCACGGGAGTTTTATACATAAATTATAGTTATAATGTCGTCAAGTAAGCACATACAATTAAACACAAGCCTTATTAAGCTGACTGTGGCCGCCGCTTTGTAAGATTATTCCATAATTAATATATTAATATTTATGTCAAACTCATGTGTTCAGCAATAAAATATTATGTGCCTACACAATAAAGCTCATAATACATTGAGATTTGCTATACTACTATGATAATTAACCAAGGTACAGCGGGACAATTTCGACTGCAGGACAATTGCAACTGATCCAGTTTTTCCTATGTTGTTAAATAAAGTGTCCACTGGTTATATATGACACGCGTGTTCAGTGGATACAATCATGTGGAAAGTGTAATACCTACATGGAAAAAATGGTTGCAATTGTCCCCCAGTCGAAATGGTCCCACTGTAGCTTATAGCTCCTATGCGTAGTTATACTAAGGGTAATAATAATAAATGAGCGTCGGAACATTACTTAGGGGTCGAAGTGGTCGCCATGGCCGAAATCGGTCGGACTCCATCATCATCATCAATAATAATTGCAAGAATATACATTACTAGCTTTTGCACGCGGCTTTGCTCGCGTTAAATTCGAAACTAGCGCAATGCTCCATACAAACTTCCACCCCCCCTTTTTGGGAAGTGGGGCGTTAGAAAAAGACAAAAAGTAATCTATGTCATTCTCCATCCCTTCAACTATGTCCACTTAAAGAAATCACGTAAATTCGTCGCTCCGTTTTGCCGTGAAAGACGGACAAACAGACACACAGACTTTCCCATTTATAATATTAGTATGGATAGATTATCTAAACATTGAACAAGTATGCCAGGAATTTGCTCCAATTATGTGATTTATGTTGTCGCTACATCCTTGATTACACATTTCTATGCTTCACTATAAATAAAAGCATCATCTTAGTAATAAATAACCATTTATTAGTGTTCTTTTAACCATTATTCTATTGTGTTATATATTATCTATTTACTTTACAATAATTATATCAATATTAACTAGAGATGGGCCGAATATTCGGTAAATATTCGGTATTCGGCATATTCGGCAAGTTTTTCAATGTTCGTATTCGGCCGAATAATTCGGTTGCTTTGCCGAATATTTACCGAATAATAAAAGTAAAAAAATAATGAAGATCTTACGTATTCCTTTGGATAATAAGCTCCTATTTTAGTAGCTTTCTAAGGAACTACTAGAAAGAGATAATTGCCTATGCGTCAAAATACAAATACAAAGTTGGAAAAACCGTAGTTTAAGAGTTGAGAAGAGTTTAGAGTTGTTTTAACTGTTTTAGTTAAATTCACTAAATCGTAATAACATATGTAGTTCTAGTAACGTATCAATCATTTAATACTTTTTTCTTAACATCTGCTTTCTAAATATGGCGTAACCAAATATTCGGCCGAATGTTTGGTTCGGTAAGAGCTGAACCGAATGTTCGGCCGAATATTCGTATTCGGCAAAGTCCATATTCGGCCCATCTCTAATATTAACTAACCTAAAATGTTTCAAAAACATGCTTGATAGCGGCGAATCTTTCTGAGTGTTGAATTATTCACGGTTAGTTTCACTAGACTTAAGTACTAGGCGGTCGAGGTGGTGTGACGGTTTAGCACGTCAGCCGCGTTAGCTGGAGACCCGGGTTCGATTCGCGGCTTCGCCACCAGTGGACTTCATCACTTTTTCTTTAGTGTATGGTATCTATTTCAGTTTAGACTTAAGTACTTATACATAAAATTCATACGTATTTGCCGAGATATACCATTGACTAACTATATAACTTTTTTGCCTATTTAAACAATACCATTATTCAAAATACATATTAAATGAATTACTTTCAAGAAATAGTAATTTAAGTACGATACATTTGAGAAAAAAAGGAAGTTCGAAACGAGTTGCGATAAATTAAAACAAGACTGAAGGGAGTGTTTTAAATCAACACGAGTTACGAATTTCCTTTTCGCAACTGTATCGTACGACGGTTTTCAGTACAGATGAGCCTCCGAAGTTTCGACCTGGCATATAATGAACCGCTTCTCGCACTTTTACGTAAAAAACACCATCTGTACTCAAAAGTACTATTTACATTTTTCCAGAGCAGACTTTTATTTAAAAAAAAAGTATAGGTAAGCTTTTTGAGAACAATCCCGCAATCCCAGCACCTCCATCAAATTTTTCAAAAATAAATTGTACATAAGAGAAAAAAATATAAACATTATTTAACTTGGAAATGAAATCCATTGCCTCTATGAAATTGTTAAAATATTTCCAAGCCTACTATTTAGTAGGTCGTCATAATTAAAAGCAAATATTGTCTCATTATAGACACATTGCCGCACAAACACAAAAAGAGATACAAAAGATCGTTAATTAATTTCTCCATCTATTAATATACATTTCCAAGACTATGAAAAGCTTTAAAAACAACAAGATTTCGATGAAAAGTAATATTTATGTCAAATAGTCTAAGATACAAATTTTATCTTTAAAAAAATGTAAAATAAAACAATATTCATCTCAAACCACGCAGCCATCTAGAATGTCATCATGCCAAATGAACCAGTTCTTGCGCAACAGGTGGCGCTGTCCATCTATATTTACCGAATGCAAATTCATTCCAATTTCTTGGACATAATATCGCATAACAACGTCCTCTTATGGACGGGAATGTGTAGATGTTAGATTGGTTTGTTGCTACACCGGCCGGCCAAATGTCTGGGAACCTAGTCGAGTGAAATAATTTAGCTATCGAATACGCCATTTAAAGCTACAGCCTGGCAAAAAAAGAATAGAAAAAAATGGGGGCGCCACCGTCTATGTAAACCGCTTTGTATGTGGCAATTATTTTGACACTTCGTATGAGAAAAGTAAGTGTTGCCATGATGAAAAAAATTGGTTCAATTTCTTTTTTTTTTCCAAGCTGTAGACAAAGAGCAATAAAAAAATTTCGTATCTCATCTTACTTAAGAAAAGGCTGAAATAACCTCGCAAGTCTTGGCATACTTGGATGGTGATAAGCAATAATGTGTCAACCCACAAAAACTAAAAAAATGAGATTTTAATGCCATGTTATAGCTGGATTTTTAAACTTCTATTTGCAAAAATGACCTTTTCATTTTGAAAATTTTTACTATCCCAAAAGTAAAAAAATAGGTTAACACAAATCCTTTATCGCGTGTTGCCTGTTTTGCATTAATGTGTCAAGAACCTTAACTTATTATAGTAATTGGCAGAAGACATATTTAAATTACAATAATGTGTTATGAGGGTTGACTCAACGATTTTTTTACACTTGACTCATTCTTGCAAAACGTAAAAAATGACATAGTTACCCACTATGAGACTTGAATGATTATTGCAAAATGATATTTTATTCGTTGTTTTATGCTACGACCCGTGTTATAAAACATAAGTCATTATTGTTAAATTATATTCGGGTCATAAATTGTTCGTTTTTGGTGTATAAGTACCATGACACTATATTGTAAAATATAACTTTTAATATTAATTTATGTTTGAATAAGTTATGACTTAGTCCATTAGTATATTTTTGCACATGAATGGTAAATTCAGTACGAAATTGAACATTTTAAGTTATGAATATACATGTTCGTTATTATAATTTGCAAACATTCTTTACAAGTACGTGTTTATATAAAAATCTAATATAAGCTACTATTTTTTTATAATTACTAATTACATTAAGACGTGTTAATGTATGCATAAAAATATTGTTTGATTTTTGAATAGTTACTGAATGGTAGTTTATTATTTTGTTAAATATATTTTATGTTTTGTTCTTGTACAAGTCATAAGTTATTCATAATTTAAATGACTTAGTCTATTTCTTAGCGTCAAAAAATATTTTGTTGTATATTTTAGATAAGTAGTTTATTTTTTTTAAAGATGATTATTTGGTTTTTGTAACGATTTTTTGTTGAAAAAGCACAGATAATTTAAATATGTGTCTAGAAATGATCATTACTCTAATAGTTAATTTATAGTATTTTATTCAACAGGCGTTTAAAGGAGGTCAAGAAATATGAGTGGCGTACTTTCCACGAGTATTTTGGAGTCAGTTAAACACCATTGCATACAATACTTTTACAAAGACCATGCACTTGGTTTTTAATAGTTTTTTTTTAATAATTCTCGCGAAATTCACACTGTTTCCTGTATTGCAAAGGTTTGCACTGTCAGCTCAGCTGCCCAAAGCCTTTCCGCGCACGCACGCAGTATCGTTAATGCAATGCGTTGCCATGATTACAGAACCAAACAATGCGTTTTCAGTTTTTTCGATACGCACAATCCTGTGAATGACGAATAACAGTTCGGGAGTAGAAAAATCATTAAAAGGTTTGATTAATAAATAATGTATTGATTCCTACATACCTAATAACATAAGTGACCATGACTGATATGTTACTTAACACTTATAAAGTTAAAAATATGCATAGGTAGAGTATTTTACAATAACAATTTATGTGCTTTAACATGTTTATTTAAGACTCATAGATATTTTTAAACAATTAGCAAAAGTGGGTTAAGTATCATAACACAGTCTTGAAAAAGTTTGACGTCGTCGAACAATTCGCAATAAAAGAAAAGGGCATTATTTCGTCAAATTGAAGTTTGTTTTGAAATTAAGCTACAATAATCACTACTACTGAACGTATTATAGCTGAAAAACACAACAATCTATATAAAAACAATTTTTTTTAAGAGAAACACAAAAAAATGAGAAAAAATCTTTAGACGCCATTTTCTCAAAATGGTTGGCGTGTGGGTTGACACATTGTTGCTTATCAGCATCCACTTGTACAAGTACAATCCATTGAACGCGGTCATAAGCCATGTGGACTGCACGATATAGGCTGCCGCCAGTCGACTTCTTCACACAGTTTGACCATCTCATACGAGCCCCACCCCAAGCGCGTTTACTATTCATTCGCCCCAAAATGATACACTTCTCCATGCACTTCTCCATATTATGCATTGGTGATCTCATAATGTGACCGAAAAATCTAAGGGTTCGCTCCTGGCATATTTTGGAGAGGCGTGTGGTGACTGGTGACATTAAGTTCTTCCAAAATAGACCCGCGAAGTCCGCGTTCAATGGAGACACGCTACTTGTGGTCGCGATCCTCAGCATTGAGGGAACGAGGATGAAGAAGAAGAAGACAAGTACAAATTAAATTCGAGTTGAACTCTCAAAGAAATAAAGGCAAGTTCCAAAATCTAAATCAGTCTGTGTCTTACGAGGTTGCAAAAATGAGAGGCGGAGAAAAGCTAGAATAACATTTCAGTGAAGTGAAAAGTAATCTTTTAAGTATTATTGTCTGAGTACCCACAACACAAGTCTTCTTGAGCTTACCGTGAGACTCAGTTACGAGTAGTCTGTGTAAGAATGTCCTATAATATTTATTTAATATTTAATGCGTTGAAATAAATGATTGTGAAATGATGCATAATTATTATGTACATAAGTATGTCTAAGGAAAAACTTTGTTATGTACAGTCCACTTGGACAATATGCTACGCTTTTAAAAATTGTTTGACATAATGCAATTAATTTTCCACCGTCGATAATCTTGTTCATCCTCACACGCTTGAAACAAAATTGTCGTGCATTGTTCGATTTAAGAGGAATTCCTCCGTGCATTTAACACTTTCGAAACCGGGCTCTACGCGGCGCTACGACATTTTCGCTACATACGGGGAAACCCATGTAATCGGCTACGCTTCTACGAGCGGTGTACCCGACAGTCGGGTTCTTGGTAGCGAAAGTGTTAACACCTCTGGCCCCGCAGCCGAATGGTATTTCTACGACTCGAAACGAAAACGAAACGCCGCAAAAGGTAGTCTGGCTCTGTCGCGCCAATACGCAAGAGCGATAGAGATATCCGGCGTGGCTTCCGTAGCTCAATTGGTTAAGAGCCTTGCACGGATTGCAAATGATGCGGGTTCAAGTCCCGCCGGAAGCGTAAATTTTTCCATTTTTTCCTTTAATATAAAAATGTTTAGAATCGTTAGCAGACGTTTCTGCTTGTTAAAAATAAATTTAGTATGGGTTAGCACATTGTTACTGGTGAATTCTCAATATAACTTGAGACTCCAGTGCCGTTACAAGATGTAATAGTCTGTCGGTAGATGGCGCTAGACGTCACCCCAAGACGTGTGTACATAAGGAAAGGCATGGAAAGATTTGCGATGTCCGGCGTGGCTTCCGTAGCTCAATTGGTTAAGAGCCTTGCACGGATTGCAAATGATGCGGGTTCAAGTCCCGCCGGAAGCGTAAATTTTTCAATTTTTTCCTTTAATATAAACATGCGATAGAGATAGATAACGCACAAACGCTCACGAAACGAAACGCTCGTATCTTCGTTTCGTGAGCGTTTGTGCGTTCGGCTACGCACGCTGGAGTTGCAAGTGTAGATACATACTATAGACTAAGGTGACAAGTCACACTATTTCCCACCGACTTGGTGTTAAGAAAAGGTTTCAAACAAAATGGATTCTACAATTTAAATAAAAGAAAAAAATGAAATTTAACACCTCTGCCAGAACTTTTTCCATTTTTCCTTTAACACTTTCGCTACCAAGAACCCGACTGTCGGGCACACCGCTCGTAGAAGCGTAGCCGATTACATGGGGAAACCCGTATGTAGCGAAAATGTCGTAGCGCCGCGTAGAGCCCGGTTTCGAAAGTGTTAATTTTAAAATATGTATTTCGAAGAAGTTTCTGCATGATTAAAAAATAAGTCAAATATTGATTATTTTGGAATGTCTCAGGGCACAACAATATTAAAGACGCTACTGTAAGGTGAACTAGTCCCCTCACGCGTTAATAAGTGAAGCGTCCTCGGCGCCTGCGATCAACCAAATATCAATTATTTTGTTTTGCGCGATATATTTTATAGCATCTAAATGCGTCGTAGGTCAGGCTCGTGATAGACCGGGAGCTAATAAAAAAAAACGTTTACAATTAAATTTTATTAATTAATAATAGGTACCTTTGCGAAAATTTTATTTCTTTTCTGTAGTGATTAAGTTGTCTTGTGTTTCAGCGCCGATTTTCGCAAACTTCTCTTGTCACTCCTGCGGAATATGTCGGTCTCGCATCGATCTATTAAGTCACCAAAAAAGGTGCCTCTCGAATGTTACACCATATGATAAATAAACCGTCTCCAATAGACGTTAAGGCCAATGATGAATTTGCCGAACTACAAATTTGATTTGATTATTCCAAATTAATATAAAAACAGATTTGTCACACGGCTTTACATACGACATGGATAGAATATGTTAGTGTGACAGTGAAGTGTCTACAGAAACATAATTTTTGACAGCCATAGCTGACGGCGGTCGCACTAAAAGTAACAGTTAATTATATTCTATTTGCCCCTGAGATTTATTGTTCCCTTATATTATTGTAGTTGGTTTTTACATATGGTTTCGATAGTTTAGTACTACAAATTATGTTTTTTGAATGTAAAAAAAAATTAAATCATTAAATTAAGACAATAATTTGTAATCATTAGGTATAAGATAATTATAGTTTATAATATATTTTAGCTAGGTAGTAGTGTAAAAGCCTCGAACTGTTTGAGTGTTGCTGCACGCCTCTTATTGGTGCATAAATATTATGGGTGTCCTCTATTGTCACATTATATTCTTTGAATTGTTTATGTACTGTTGGTGTGTCTTTTATAATAAAATAAAATAAAATAAGACTCTTTTTTTCTGGCCACCTCCTAGCGCGGTCATCGAATATTCAATATATATCTAACTGCTACGCAATGTCGTAGCTAAATAGTTAAAAAGTCAATGTCAGCCTAATAGCGACGGCACGGTCAGGCACCTGAGGCAGGTCGCATAAAGTGTAGTAGGCTATTATTATAACTAGTATTTGATCATTTCAACTTTTCTTTTATCGAAAAAGACATCTGCTTCATAATTGAGTCGCAAGATTTCACCCGAACATACATAAGTACTTACATCAAGCAAATTAAATAAAGGCTTTTAAAAAGCAATTGAAATCTAGTATTATTTCATAGCCTACCGAAACGCATTTGATGATGATGATGATGATGAAACGGCAATAAGGCTTGAAATAAGTCGTTATAACCAGCCATAGACTGAGATAGTAGTCTGGCAGGAATTAGAGAATTCCCGTAGAACATTAGTGATAATTAGATTTAATCGTTTGTTTTTCTAAGTTAGGTTTAAGTCGATTTTTACTAAACGAAATGGGAGTAGTATTTTATTTACACACAAAACACTCATACTATAAACCATAGATTAAATAAAAGAAGATCATACCATCCCATATATTAAAATGCGACCGCCTAAGAACGCTCATACACTACACCACACATAGATGGCGCCACAAAAATGCCTTGTTGCCACCGATTATTCGTAAATTGGCGTTAACTGTCACTTTCGAGCCATAAATCTATGTCAAAAGTGACAATTAACGCCATCTATCGAAAGCTACAAGACATTTTTTTTGTGGCGCCATCTATGTGTGGTATAGTGTATGCGCGTATCTTAGGTGGTCGCATTTTAATGTATGGGATGGTATGATCTTATATTTAATCTAAGAAAAAACTTACAAATAAAAAAAATACCTAAGTCCTTACTAAGCGCATTGTAATATACCGACATGAAAAATTTTTTTTATCTTTAACAACTTCCATATTAGGAACACAAGTTATAGTATTTTATGCAACTGGTGGTTAAAAGAGGTCAAAAAAGGTGAGTGGCGTGGGTAACAATTTGAGGCGAAGCCGAAAATTGTTAATAAAGACGCCACGAGCATTTTTTGACTCAGTTAAACACCGTTGCATACAATACTTTTTCTACGACCAAGCACTTATTTTGAAAGAAAATTATAAATCAACAAATACCTACTTTCAGTCATCTTTAGTTATCTAGTGGATCGCCTACCATTTTGAATATGCAGTTTGAGTGCAAACATGAAAATAAAACTGTCTATGGTATGGTTCTTTGAAGCCTGGCCACTAAGACGAATCGAGCCGAGTTGAATCGAGTTCTCATACATTTGAATGCGATTCGACGCGTCGCCAATGAACGCAGCAGAAAACGAAGGAGTCTCGACTCTGCGAATTGGTTTGTTAAGTTGGTAGCAATGTATTTACTGAACTGTAACAGCTATATCGTGCTACTGCTACTAAATGTTTTCAGGGTATAGACTAGATAGACTTGTCCTGACATCTTTTATGTAGGGTTTTAAAGTTCTATGCACGACCTTGTAACTCACGAATAACAGTACGGGAGTAGAATAAAATTAGAATGCATTTTACGTAACCATATCAGGAAGCCGCAATACTTGAACTTGACACTTCTACCAAAAGTGCTACTTAAAAGTTTACCACCAAATTGTAAAGACATAATTATACGCCCACATTATAAATAACTAGCTTTTGCCCGCGGCTTCGCTCGCGTTACATTCGTAAATTGTGTAATACTTGATATATACTTCCACTCCCCATTTTAGGGAAGTGGGGGGTTAGAGAGAGACAAAAAATAGCCTATGTCATTCTCCACTCCTTCAACTATCTCCACTTATAAAATCACGTGAATTCGTCACTCCGTTTTGCCGTGAAAGACGGACAAACAGACACACACACTTTCCCATTTATAATATTAAGTATGGATTCACGGTAGCAAAGTTTATAATATCAGCCCCAGGCTATGCAAATAAGTAAATCATAAATCATCAAACACTATTCATATTTGGATACTTAAGCATAAAATAAGCATTCTACCATTTCTACCTCATCATCTGGTCAGTGTTTATAATAAAGTATGATTTATACTTTAGAAATAATTCACTGGTGATTTTAATCAAAATATTGAAGCTATTGAAGGTTGATAAAGGTTAATGGAGACTTGCAACTTAAATGTATTAAACTCTCTTCTAAATTTAAATTAGCATTGCTATTCAGCGAGGGAATGCTGCCAGCATCTTTGGCACCAAGCCGCGGGGGCCCTAGAAGTATTTTAGTTTTTATTAGGGTTCACGTTTCCCAAAGTTTCACATCCCAAACTATTATTCCCAAATTATCATTTCCCAAATAAACGTTTGGCAAAACAACTTATCGCAAATTGATATTTAGCAAAACTTTTTTTGGCAAGTATTTGTTTCCCAAAATATTTACTTGGTCAAATTTCATTTTACCAAATATTATTTAGTCAAAGGTATTGTTAGGCAAAATTTCCATTTCCCAATATATTGTAATTAAATGGCGCACTAGAAATTTGTTTGTTGATTTTATACTTTGTGTCCAAGATTTGTGTGAAATAATGTGTATGTCGTACTTTTTTTCCTCCTGCTGCAAATGTCAAGGATGACATTTTCACTTACATGTCCGGATACATTTTATTAAAAAGACATACATACATACATACATACAATCACGCCTGTTTCCCAGAGGGGTAGGCAGAGATCACGGATTTCCATTTACTACGATCCTGACAAACCACTTTCGCTTCACACACTTTCATAACATTTCTCATACACGCTCGTCGGTTTCGAGTACTTCTGACCTGGCCTCTTTGCAATATTTCCCCGATTTGATCAAGAAAAGTTCGCCTAGGTCTTCCACTACCAACTGACCCTTCCACTCCTTTTTCATATACTTTCTTCGTTAATCTCCTCTCATCCATCCTCTCTACATGCCCAAACCACCTTAACATACCCATCTCAATCTTTGTCACCACATCTACATCCACTCCACACTTCTCTCTTATCACGCTATTTCTGATCCTATCACTCAACTTTACACCAGCCATGCTTCTTAACGCTCTCATTTCTACGGCATTCACTTGACTTTGAAGTCTTTTATCCCACACCCAACTTTCACTACCATACATAAGTGTAGGCACCAAAACTCCTCTATGCACCGCCAGACGTGCTTTTTGCGACACTTTCTGGCTGCCCATAAAAGCGTTTAGTGCTCCATTCACTCTATTCCCAGCATTCACTCTCCTTTCAATATCTTTTCCATGTTTACCGTCCCTTGTAAACAACGTTCCCAAATACACAAACTCTTTCACTTGTTCCAAACTTTCATTATCGATCTCAACTTCGCAATCTGTTATAATCTCATCTCTTTCAAATACCATTACTTTCGTCTTACTGACATTCATTCTCATTCCTTTCCTCTTGAAGGATTATTAAAAAGAAACCTTATGTTTTCAAGACCATTATGTTCTATTAATTTTTAATTACTTTAAAAAGCCATTTCCCGTTTGCTCACTGTCAACCTAACACGCTCCTCCTCGCTTCGCTCGTCGTCGCACCTAAATTGACCCTGTCGCACACGAGTTTTCTGTTACAATACTAATAAAATTATTACATTACATTTATGCCTTGTAATATTTATTGTCAAACGTGGTTTTGCATGGTATAATTTGTAGAAACATTTTTGACAACAAAATAGTTGACAAAATAATTTTGTCCAGTAATTAATTTGACATAAATAAAGGTGAGCAAACTTTTCTTGTCCAACTGAAGCCTTGGGAATAAAACTGAAATTATCATTTGACAATTTTAAGTTAAATTTGGCCATAAAATCTTCGGTAAATTAAATGAATCCCGTAGAAATGAAAATGCAAATGCCTAAATATTTTCGAAATTTGCGATGTGAAATTTTGACCAAACATGTTTTTGGGATATAAGTTTTGCCATTAAAAACGTTTGCGAAATAAAGTTTTGTCTAAATAAAATTTGACTAAGTAAAATTGTGCCAAATGATAATTTGACCAAACAAATTCATTGCGAAACATACCTTTGCCAAACAATACTTTGGGAAATGAAACTATTGCGATATGATTATTGGGAAATGAAATTTGACGAAACGTTTTTTGGCGAAACGGCAGGACACCATATCAATCACGCCAACAAAGTGCAAAAATAAAAAATGGAAGAAAATGTTTAATTAGGGTACTCCCCCTACATGTAAAGTGGGGGCTGATTTTTTTTTTCATTCCAACCTCGACGTGTGATATACAGGGTGTAAACCTAATACGGGCGAACCTCTTAACGGTGGTGAGTATAGGACATAAAAAATGGAATTAGATAACTTTTACTTAAAATTGAAAAAAAATTTTTATCCATACAAATTAATTCGGCCCGCAACGTAATGCAAACACACTCGCGTTAAACGCTCGTTGACAGTTGTCATTGATTGTCATCGCAACCACGTTTACAGTACATTGCTGCTGGGAATTTTTTCAAAAATTAATAATGGGCTGAAAATTAAGAGTAACTCAAAAACACCTTATCATTAATGATAACAGTATTGAATTATATGCCTGGTTTCATTTATCGCCCTTATTACGTTTACGCACTGTATTGTTGGATAGGCATTTCAAAATGAATAAGGGTTTACTAAGATTGTTTTTTGATAATATTAATATTTTCGGAAATAATCGCTCCTAAAGGAAAAAAAAGTGCGTCCCCCCCCCCTCTAACTTTTGAACCATATGTTTAAAAAATATGAAAAAAATCACAAAAGTAGAACTTTATAAAGACTTTCTAGGAAAATTGTTTTGAACTTGATAAGTTCAGTAGTTTTTGAGAAAAATACGGAAAACTTCGGAACCCTACACTGAGCGTGACCCGACACGCTCTTGGCCGGTTTTTAATTTTAAGTTGTTTTATTATTACTTTTTTAGAGTTAGATATTATTTATTTGTTATTTAAGTTTTATGTCCATTAAATATACACTGTGACAAAGTTCTAACTAATTTAAATTGGTATCGAGGAATTAAATTTGAAAAAAGTAATCAGCTACCGTCACTGTAAAGAGCTTGAAGAAGAACTTTAAATAGAAAAAATAATCAGCTTGCTGAAGTGATAATCATTGCTGCTACGTAAAAAAAACGTGGTGATCGAAACGCGACTGCGTTTGCCTCCACTACAGAAGAGAGCATTTTCGCGAAAAGGGATAGCAATATTTTAAAGGTTAGTAAATTTCATGATCTACCTAAGTAGGTACCTTTTATGATGACCTATTCAGAATCACGACTCCTTTTGATCTAGATCAACGAACAAGGGGCAAAAAAAAGGTCTCAGAATTTTCTATTATATAGGTACTTTGCATAGTTCCCACTTTGTAACCGCTGTGTTTGAAAAATGATAACACAGTAGAACAATTCAATTTGGGACGCTTTTTTTTCACCTACATAGTAGGATCGAAAGGGCTCGTGATTCTGAGTAGGAAAAAAAGTGTTTTTATCTCTTCTCGCGAAAATGAAAAAAAAAAGATAGAGGAAGAGCTAGCTACGATATGCTTATGATATGAAACACAAGCGACTGTGATGTTGGCAAACCACCCAGTTCATCGGATGATACCTATCTTTATGTTGGTTATTGGCCCCTGATACTTATCTTTCGCGATTAGTCTTGAACTACAATTTCTTCTTCTTCTTCTAACTTAAGAGCTGTGCTCTTGTCGGTGGAGCAATCTCCAACTCGTCCGGTCTTCTGCCAACTCCTTCACCTTCTGGTACGACACGACCTGAACCTTTACTTATTATTATTATAATTAAACTTACTAAAAGGAACTAAAACCTAATAACTTCCGTAGTACTGATATTTACTATAATATATGCAAGAAGTTTAATAGCATACTGATGCGTCCGATAGACCAAAATGTAAGATCTACCAGCCCCAGTCGCTGGCCTTCGTATTATACTAATCACAAATTTATACCAAGTCAAGTTAAGACCGGACTTAGATGAGGTATTTTAGGATAAATTAGATGATACGGTTCGATTTGGCCTTCTTGAGCTTACCGTGGGACTCAATCAATCTGTGTAAGAAAGTCCCATAATATTTATTTATTTAGTAAATAAGAGCTTTAAATCTTCCTATAACAGTTTTTAACTAAATGAAATTATTTATTAGAGTCAAATAAAAATGTACAAAAATTACAATTCCTCTATCTATCCATCCCTATATTCCTCTGTCTATCCTGTGTCATATTTGTGTTTTGTGTTTTGTACAATAAAGAGTTTATACATACATACATACAATTCCAACATTAAAATAAAAATAGTACTTAACACTATTCCCATTTGAAAATTTTCCCGCAAGTCCCGCAACGCAGGCTTCGTCCGGTCGCAAATCCAAATCAACGATGTTTTTTACTGCAACAGATTTTTGAAGAAATCGCGAAGCGACTTCCCCGCAGGAAATTTAATGTTGTCAGCGTCCTTGGCTTGGTACAATCCCTCAATGGCCTATTTTAGATATAAGCTAACTTTTAAGTTTATAACAGTAAGTATGGTTTATGTAAATAAATTATATATATTAGACTCCAATAAAAAAAAAGTGTAGAAAAAAAGTCGAATCGTTTTATAAATAAGCATATAGGACGTAGTTACGCAGAAACGTTCCAATCCATATGAAATTGTCATTGAAATGAAAGACTTTTGTTTTTCATACAAGGTCTAAAATTTAATGACAATTTCATGTGGATTGAAACGTTTCTGCGTAACTACTTTCGTCTTCAAAATAAAGGTGAAACCAGAACGATTTTACTCTAGAGTCTACAGTAAGTATATTTTCAGTACAGATGGTGTTTTTTTACGCACTAGTGCGAGAAGTGATTCATTATATGCCAGGCCGAAACTTCGGAGGGTCATCTGTACTGAAAAATGTCGTACGATACACGTGCGAAAAGGAAATTCATAACTCGTCGATTTAAAACACTCCCTTCGGTCGTGTTTTTTATCGCCACTCGTTTCGACCTTCCTTTTTTACGCACTTGTATCGTAATGTACTATTTCATAATCTTGCTACGCCTAAAATGGTACTATCAGTTGCAAAAGTGCATGGCAAATTTATCAATGAACTCATTCATAATTTCTCCTTGGAATTTTGCAGCTGATAGTACCTATAGTTATGTAGCAAATTAAGATAACACAGAATCATGTCTACATCAACTTTTGAGTGCCTAAATTAATCAAATTCTCGTTCACGGCGAAGATTTATTATTGCAATATATCAAGAAGTTGTTGCATGTGGAAAATACAGAAAAATACATCTTTATTTTAACTTAATTACCCAATAAAGGCCTTCGTGTTGATGAAGTCCATTAAAATATGTATAAAATGCGTATAATACATACAGTGGATACAATGCATATAATACAAGAGTGGCCCTGAAGCTTTAGTAGTTTCATGTGCTCTGCCTACCCCTTTATGGGATACAGGCGTGATTGTACGTATGTATAATACATACATAGTACATTCCAGAAGAAAAGAAAAGTAGGCTGCGATGGTATGGGCATGTAGGGAGAAGACCACCAGACTACGTTGGAAATTTAGCTCTACGATTCTCCATCCCCGGTAAGAGAGGCAGAGGAAAACCGAAGACAAGATGGAGGGACGTAGTGCTAAAAGATATGACTGAGTGCAGAGTGTCCGAAGACGACGTCAAGGATAGGGCGAAGTGGAAGCGGTTGACAAGGAAAGCTGACCCCACCACCATGTGGGATTAATAGCTTGGAAGAGAGAGAGAGTACATTCCAGAAGAAAAGATACCTTATGGCGGTTGGGACTTCTGAGGAGCATAAGTATTACTAGAGCGCGTACACGCCGCACGCGTCCGTGTCGCATTTGAGGAGTGTCTTGTCAAAAGGACTTATTTCTATAAGTCAACAAGGTTTACTTCTCTAGGAAGACATAGATAAAAATAACCTCTATAAATATTAAGTCTTTTTGAAAAGACACTCCTCATTTGTTAGCTCATTTAACATACAGCTATCGTTGTGTGGGTGCGCGATGACACGAGTCGCTGGTCGTTCGCATGTACTCGTAGACTTGTACAACACATACATAGTTATGTGCGTGTATTGTGTAGTAGGAGCGTCTATCTATTGTCCCAGAGCTGTAAGAACCTCTTTTTGACACATGACAGCGCCCACAAAACGTAAACTCGCGCAACCTAATGAAATTTTAAATAAAATCCTGTAATAATATTTAAAAAAATCAAGTACTTAAAAACAATATTTCGCTTACTTTAAACATAATCTAACACATGCAAAATTTTTGTGGATCTTCGTTAGTGAGTATTTTACGATTTTAATTTATCACGCAGGATTTACTTATTATGTCATTTATCATTCATTTTTATTTTTAAACTAGTGCTGTGGCAGAGTCTGTCATTTCGATTCAAATGAAATTTCAGTAAGTTGATAAAAATTATAAATTTAAAAAACCCCCGACACAAAAAAAAGGTGAATTAAATTAAAAATTAAATAAAAAGAGGGTGAAAAAAACTAAAAGTGCGAGCTTTCAAAAAGTAATAAAATAACTAAATAAGTAGCTCTAGGAATACCTACCTTCCTTCTTACGAAATACCTACCTTCTTCTTCTTAGGAATATCTACCTACCTTCTACCTTCTTACGAAATACGTAAGATGAAAACCTAACTACGAAATTCTTGAACGTAAAAATTTTGGTACTTAAACATAAAATTACTTGAATTCTTAAACACAAGAAATATGACAAAATAAATTATTAATTATTATTCTCTTTATTGATTTCCATTATTAATTAATGGTAAAGTGTTGTCGCGTCGGGGGACCGCTCTCAATATTAGCGCGAGGGCAGACGTCGTTGACGGTTGTGTTTCCGATGCAGTCTTTAGAGTCTTATTTTAAGATTGGGTGTTGAAATTTTTGCTCAGCACTTATCTAGTTTGTTTGGCTGTAAACATATACGTTACTTGTAATTCTAATACTTCCTTTGACATTTTGGTTGTATAGTTACATTGTTCATGTTCAGGTAGTTAGTTTAATGTATGTACCTAGTGAATTTTTTGTTAAACATTTATTAAGTTAGTTTAGCTGTGTAAATATTTAGTTTTTAAGTTTCAAGTTAGACAGGCAAAGAGCGGTCCCCCGACGCGACAACACTTTACCATTAATTAATAATGGAAATCAATAAAGAGAATAATAATTAATAATTTATTTTGTCATATTTCTTGTGTTTAAGAATTCAAGTAATTTTATGTTTAAGTACCAAAATTTTTACGTTCAAGAATTTCGTAGTTAGGTTTTCATCTTACGAATTTCGTAAGAAGGTAGAAGGTAGGTAGATATTCCTAAGAAGAAGAAGGTAGGTATTTCGTAAGAAGGAAGGTAGGTATTCCTAGAGCTACTTATTTAGTTATTTTATTACTTTTTGAAAGCTCGCACTTTTAGTTTTTTTCACCCTTTTTTTATTTAAGTTTTAATTTAATTCACCTTTTTTTTGTGTCGGGGGTTTTTTAAATTTATAATTTAAGGTTTTTATTTCTTTCTTTTTGTAGGGGGCTCTTTCTTTTGTCATATTTCTTGTGTTTTGGAATTCAAGTACCGAATTGTATGTTAAGTACTTACCTACATTTTTTACGTTCAAGATGTTCTAGAGGTAAGTGCATGCTGTTTTTATAAAAATACTAAAGTCACTATAAGCGTGCCGTTCAGATCTGAGGAGTTCCGTTCTGACCAACATCAGGAGTTCCACTGCACCAAATGTCACTGTTCTGGACGTAAGTGCATGCTGTTCTTATAAAAATACCAAAGTCACTATAAGCGTGCCGGTCAAATTTGAGGAGTTCCGTTCTGACCATCATCAGAAGTTCCAGTGCACCAAATGTCACTGTTCTGGACGTAAGGGCATGCTGATCTTATAAAAATACCAAAGTCACTATAAGCGTGCCGTTCAGATTTGAGGAGTTCCGTTCTGACCATCATCAGCAGTTCCACTGCACCAAATGTCACTGTTCCGTAAGTAAATGCATGCCATTCCTTTAAAAACACAAAAATCACCATATGTATGCCTTTCAGATTTGAGGAGTTCTGAGAAAAATGGGACCAATCTGTATTCATATACTATCAAAAAAAAAATTCAAAATCGGTCCAGTAGCGACGGAGATATCGAGGAACAAACATAAAAAATAAAATACAGACGAATTGAGAACCCCTTCCTTTGAGATTTGAGGCGGCGGTTAAAAATCAGCACCGATAGCATGGTCGCGCCAGGCCGTCCTTTTCGCACTTACTAATAGTACGAATATCACAGAATATAATAGTACAAATACTGAAGGCTCACTCCTTTGATGTTCATAAAATGCCGCCATTCTAAATTCTTACCTACATTAACAAACAGACCGCACGCGAGCAGCCGACATAGAATTCTATTGCGCCGCGTGAAGGTCGTCACCAGTGAACGGGCCGCGAAACTCGCGGCCGCCGCCATATACATGTAGCGCGGCGATAGAATCGCAGAATGAGCCGCCCCTTTAGGCCTAGCACATGATTGCCGCGAGTGTATGTCGCCGCGAGATAGATGAGATGACACGTCTTTGTCGTAATTGTATTAATGACATAAGAACCGGTAGTCTATCTCGCGGTGACATACTCTCGCGGCAATCATGTGCTAACCCTGCTGGTTTTATCATTTATCGCGCGATCATGCTTGCCTCTGTAATCCATAATAAATAAATATTTTTTTTTGTGGCGGCGACCATCTTGGACCAGCGGCCATCACCTACAGCTACATATACATACAATCACGCCTGTGTCCCATGAAGGGGTAGGCAGAGCACATGAAACTACTCAGGTTTCAGTGCCACTGTTGGCAAATAAGGGGTTGAAAGAAAACGAAACTGTGACATTGCAGTGACAGGTTGCCAGCCTCTCGCCTACGCCACAATTTAACCCACATCCCACAGTCGCCTTCTCCCACGGGAAGAAAGGCCCTCACCTACAGCTAATATAAATAAAAACACTCGACTAATTCACCTTTTATAAACAAAAAAATAAATCAAAATCGGTAGATCCGTTCAGGAGCTACGACACGATGCGATGCCACAGACAGACACACACATACACACACACACACACACACACACACACACACACACACACACACACACACACACACACACACACACACACACACACACACACACACACACACACACACACACAGAGAGAGACAGATAGACACGTCAAACTTATAACACCTCATCGTTTTACGTCGAAACACAACTTTCTACGATAATTGGTCAAGTGCGAGTCGGATTTCGACTCTTCCATACAACTTTGTCATGAGCGCCTGATGGAATGTGATAGCAACGATTTCACAAACAAATAGTAGAAGTTTAGTACATTTCGTACTTTCAAGACGTTATATCTCGGAAACGATAAGAGATAGACCAAAATGGACTTCAGATTTGGGCTTTCGGTGGCACAATTTTCGTATATATAGACATTTTTTTGGACCGATTTGGATAATTTTTTTTTTCAAAAAAATCTAACCCGGGTGTAAAATCTTTATTTTTTGAGCTAGAAGGCTGAAAAAAAATAGTATTTAGGTGTTTTTGTAATACATTTCGGGCCGCTAAGAATCAGCCACATACCATTGTAATTTTTTTTTATTAAAAAAAAAACGAATTAAAATTTTGAAAAACCTCCGACATAGTGGACCGATTACCATCAAACATGGCTAAGAACACTCCCGACTAATTCAGCTTTCAAACAAAAAAAACTAAATCAAAATCGGTTCATCCGTTCGAGAGCTACGATGCCACAGACAGACACACACACAGACAAACAGACAGACAGACAGACAGACAGACAGACAGACAGACAGACAGACAGACAGACAGACAGACAGACAGACAGACAGACACGTCAAACTTATAACACCCCGTCGTTTTTGCGTCGGGGGTTAAAAATTAAGCGCCTCCTTGTACATAGGGCCTAATCGATTTAACCAATTCGAAATTAATCGTTAGATTTGGCAAACGATACGTCTTAGCCACATCGCAACATACTTCAAAACAAATGTGTCAAAAATGTGAACTTACAAATCCGGGACAATAGCATGTCAGGCCCCGTAGCCGACTAGCATTTCTGCGACGCGAAACGAAATCGAAACGCTGTAGAAAGGTAGTCTGGCTCTGTCACGTTAATACGCAAGAGCGATAGAGATAGATATCTACGAGCGTTTCGTTTCGTGAGCGTTTGTGCCATTCGGCTAGGTACTGATCTCCTTCCTTCCTATATCTCTGGCATTTCTGCTATTATCAATGATGCTCCAATACTACTGAGTTGCCATGCGTCGTAAGCGCCGACGGCTATAAGGTACATTTTGCTATAGAATATCACGAGTTTGTGTTTATAGCTTTTGCAGTCTGATAAGCGATAAATATATAAACCTATTAATTAATTAGTAATTTTAGAAGGACATGCGTAAATTGAATAATATATTAATGATATATTTTTGCCATATACATTTTACCGTTACGTTAGTTGCATCTATCTTTCGATATAATATTTATAAACACACAAACATGTTTTAGTTCATGTATAGCAAAAATATATGTAACTCCGTAAAGACTGATAAGGTCTAAGAAAAAAACGTACCTCAAAGCCATAGAGAAAAAGTTACGGTGGCCTAGATGGCGAACGCCTTTGGGGAACGCTCGGCTAGATGGCGCTAATATTAATATTTGACATTTTAACACATATCAAGCTAACAATATGGGCCAAATTGTCAAAACTGAGGTTCAAAAGTTTTAAGCTTATGTCAAGAGATGGCAGACAGATTACACATTTTACTTTGACAGTAACTCTCTATAATACTCGATCCTCTTTGATGTTTGTATAGTCAACAATACAGCTGTGAATACAGACAAAGTAAATAAATAAATAAATAAATATTGGGGACACCTTACACAGATCAACTTAACCCCAAACTAAGCAAAGCTTGTACTATGGGTGCTAAGCGACGATATATACATACTTAATAGATAACTACATACTTATATATATACATAGAAAACATCCATGACTCAGGAACAACCTATAACCTGTAAATGACCTGAGTATGATGTAAATAACCTGTATACATTATCGCATTGGGAAACTGTAAATATAGTTGTAAGACTTATAAAAAAAAATGTATAGTGATGTATGCAAATATCTGTGTTCATCACACAAATAAATGCCCTTACCGGGATTCGAACCCAGGACCGTGGCTTAGCAGGCAGGGTCACTACCGACTGAGCCAGACCGGTCGTCAGACAATCCGGTCGTCAAAACACAGAACTAATACAGAACTTTATTGCCTGTACATCAAGGTGTGTATGCATATTTTTGACACTTTTTGCTGAGAGATGCAACGAATAGTTGTTTGACCGGATACTGGATACCGAATATTCAGCCTAACCATCGGCCGAATATTCGGTATCCGGCCGCCGAATATTCGGACAGCAGAATTTTACCTACAATACCTACAATTTAAGCAGGGAGCGGGCGCGTCGTGCAGGTTTTGACTTGTTTCGTAGTGAACTTCGCGCAGAGTCCGTTTTTGTTTTAAATGTTTAGTTTTTTTAATAATAAAGGGCTATGATTATAAGTATTATAACCGTAACTGTTTTTTTTTTTACATTTAAATTTGTTTACCCCAATCATTCAATCAAAAATAGCACATCCGGTATCCGGCCGGATAATACGTCACTATCCGGTATCCGGACGAATATTAAAATTAGGGCCGAATAGGCCGGATACCGAACAGTAACCGAATATTCGATGCATCTCTAATCGCAGCTGTGTTCTTGACTGTACGAGAATTGGAAGGAATCTTTTATAGTTGACTCACCCGACCAAATTTGTTGACATTTTAAATAATTGCAGAAACAATAAAAGTCATAAAGATAAGTCAATTAAGTGCATAAAATAAAAGTCAAAGCGGCATCTCAAAAACGTGTCGTGCATTTTTATATCGCTTCGAAGAAGTTTACTGCTGTCATAATTTCTCACGATGCCAGTAAAAAAAAATACTGAAAGCAGTACAAAGTTTTGGTTTTTAAAATTAACTAGATTAAGTAAATATATTTTGAAAATCAAATGCATAATGGTTCAAATCTATTTATAGTATTTTATACAATCGTGATATAATACAAAGCTTTTCAGTCGAGTATCATGTTTAGGCCACGAAGCTTGCTGAGTGGCCTAATAGTACGGTACGAGAGTGAAAAGCTTAATTATATCACTATTGTATAGGTACAATACTTTTTCTATGAGTCATCATTTTCATCATCAATGGACGAAAAATATCACCATTCAAGTTAAAATTAATGTTAATAGCGTCGTTCACCGTTGTATCAACATCGAATTATACGTACCTGGCAACCAATTGTTTGTAATAACCGTCTCTGATTGGTTGATAACGCTATAGATAAAAAAGTGTGTTTCAGATGCAGAAAAAATTGTCTTATTTTGAATTTTTTTCAGTTAACTAAAGTGAAGTGTAATGAAATATTATAGTTGACTAAGGTCAAAGACTATTCAACACTGAAAAGTCAGCACGTATAGTTTAGTCTGTGGTGTCCTAATTGACAGATTAAAGTCGACGAGTAGAAAAAAATATTTTTGTCTAGTTTTAGGTATCGTGGTGTATGTTCCTGAGTGTTTTCTATTTATTTAAGTAGGTACATATATGTATATGTTATCTGAGTACCAACAACAAAAGCATTGTATTTTTTTTAACGAGATAGGAGGCAAACGAGCAGACAGATCGCCTGATAGTAAGCGATCACTGACGACCATGGACACCCAGAACACCAGAAGTATTGAGGTGCGTTGCCGGCCATTAAGATGGGTAAACGCTCTTTTCTTGAAGGGCGTATCGGTCCGAAAATACCACAGGCGACAATTCATTCCACAGTCACAGAATACATATTAGAGCATTTCTTTTTTTTTCGTCACTTTTATGAAATGTGACATTTTTGGAAAAAAATATGGTATTTCTACTCAGAATCACTAGCTTTTTGAATCCTAATAGTAGTTAAAAAATTGTCCCATACGATTTTTCTTATTTTGTTACCATTTTCCGTACATTTTTTGTGGGGTAACAAAAGAGGAAAGTAACAAAAATGTATGGAAATTCTGGGACACTTTTTTTCTCCCAGTGAGATTGGAAGTACTCGTGATTCTGAATACAATTGACCTAAAATTCCCTAAAAAAATGGCAAAAAAAAGAAATGCTCATTGTATCTTTCTGACCTTTTCCTTCCCTAAAATGGGGGGGAGGGGGGGGAGTTTCTATGGAGCGTTCCGCAATCTTCAAAAGATAATAATAATTTAAACAAACAGCACTTTAATACCAAAACTTTTTAAGTGTACATCAGATGATTTGACTGTGGCATAAACTGCAACTTTACAACTTATAGTGTTTTCAGCCTTCGAACTTCAGGTACAAATTAATTTCTTTTTTAATGCCCGTGCCCGCTCGGCGGACCTTGCCGAAAACTGGCGTTTCATGTTTCCGCCCATGTGCTTAAAATAATTCCCGCCACTATCTTTATGGAGATGAGTTCGGCTTCGGTCATTGTTTTAAGAGGCAACAGGAGCGAAAATGTTAAAATTTGGGAATTTAGCTAAATATACTCGAGTCCAGATATAGGTATTAAAAAAAATGTCTTTTAAAGACAATCCAGGTAAAAGATATTGCAAAAAATTTTTTGAAATCGAGTACCGCACTCGATTGTTTCCTCCTCCAAAACTTAACCAATCGGAACTTGAGAATCTTAATAACAATGAGATTGTTGGAAGTAGGCCACAAACCTCCCTCTATGCCTTGTCTATGTACGCTATTAATGTCATAACGTTCCTTGTAATCTTTATTTTACTATTTATAATATATTAAGTTTTTCTGAGTCCAAAACCTCGTTTTGTTCCATCTGTGTCGGAACTAATTTAATCAACGAGAAAAATAACTATCGCAAACAGTATGTATCTCTCAAATATTAAATAGGCTTTAAATAACGGTACAGAAGCTTATTTAATAAACTGTCGCTCTAAATTCTTAATATTTTATCAGCTTTTTCCTAGTAGCTTGAGAGAAAATACAAGCTAGCGTAGCTCAGCTACAGACACGCTAATAAAATGTAGCGCTTTTTGTCAGTATTATTATTGGATTTTCACAAATAAATGTTTAACCCTTAAATTGCCACTCTATGACCGCGCAAGATTTTTATAATGAAATTTGGTGTTTTGGGTTCAGTTAGGGTAGATTAAGCAACTACTTTTTACCTTGTGCAACTTTTTGTCCTATTTTATCTATTGATGTTTGATGTGTTTTCTCCTACTTTATTAATTGATTTGTACTTACTGATGTGTTGCCTGAATAAATGAGTTCTATTCTATTCTATTCTATTAAGGGAAAAATATGTGAAAAAAAAAATAAAAAAAATTGGAAATGGTTTTTTTTAAGCGTCACTTATAAATGACATTGCCAACTACTGCTTAACATAAAGACGTCACTTTGGACGGACATTGCCAACTACACATGCACATTGCTAACATAGAAAAATAAAACGTAAACTTAATAAGTTACACTCAATATTGTCTGAAACTTTACGTGCTACCTCTTTCTGTCCGCCGCAATATCTCTTACGTAATCTACGTTATGAAAAATGCTCAAAACTATATTGACTGCCCGGATCTGCTGTCAAGCTTGAAGTTCCCACTTCGTAGTCCCCTCACGCCTTGCGTCTCGCACTAAACGAATGTTTCATATCCTTGCCGCTAATACTAACTTCAGAAAAAACTCCTTTATTATAAGAACCACTAAATATTTCAATCAAATTTGGTTTGATCACGACCCCATCGATCTGGTCTATGACAGTTTTACATCAGTATGCAAACTACTGACCCAAGACTTCTCCCACTGTTAACTCTCAAATAACACTATAAACAGGTTACTGTTTTTTTTCCTTTCTTTTATTGTTTGCTCTGACTCATTGTTTAAACTCATATATAGATATCTATTACATAATCTTTAAATAAATTACACAATTTTCAGTAATTTTGCACGCATGTACTTTTCCCAGTTTCTATCTGTGGAAACTTGTTATTGGCTCGTTGTTTCTATGTTATAAGCTTTATAGTAACTTTATCTGTGGGTTTTTGTAATAAATAAATTAAAAATATAGTCTAGGCAAAATAAACAGGTACCTACACTTTTAGGAGAAGAAGATTTACTGCTGCAGTCGTCTCTAAAAAAACTCTCTAGCTAAGATTCTCATTTTTTCTTCGTTGTCTGATTCTAAATAGAAGATTCTAGGTAGAAGAGCTATTATCCTCTTTGACCTCAAACGTTGCCCAGCCATATTATTGTAAAATTGCAACTAATGTTAACAATACACAAAAAAATATTCGTTTAGAAAAGTTGGCAATGTCCGTTACAGGTGACAAATAGAAAAAACACAACATTTAGTACTAACTGGCAGTGTCACTTTGAAGTGACATATTATATTATAACTTCAAAAATAATACTGAAATATTTGTCATTTATTCACAATAATGACACTAAATAGTAACTTCATTACTATTTCAATAAAATTGAGTGAAAAATACGCATAAACTACTAAACTACTTACATAACAACGACATTTGTCACAAGCGCAAAAAGACCTCACGGTTGTAATTTTTAAACTGAGTATTTTTTTAAATTTTGATAAGAGAAAGCGATGCGAAAGTGCGTAAAAATAAAAGGGATAGACGCTAGACCGTGTGCATCACGCCACCTGCGCCAGAGTGCCTAGGAATCTGAGTTAGCCTAGACTTTACAGGACGTCATTTAAAACGGACAAAAACAATTTAAGGGTTAAGGCGCAATTTGAAAGTATATATGCGCCTTGTAACCTATGTTTTGTAAGGTTCAGTGGGGCAAATCTCGACTGGGGGGCAATTGTAACTAATCCATTTGTCCATTATTACACTATGATGTTGAGTTCTACGTGTATTTACTGAACACGCCTACCTATATAACCGGTGGACACTCTACTTAATAATGCAAACATTGCAAAACATGGAAAAAATTAACCATTTACAATAATTCCCCCCCAGTCGAGATTTGTCCCGCTGTACCGTACCCAAATACCTTTGTAGTGGCGGTTCATCAATCAATAAAATTTTATTGATAAAATATAAATATTAAATACGTTAATAGTTACAGCCACCAACTAAATGTTTTTGCCCGCCTTTTAATGCCTAAACAAAACTAGGTGTTTACTGAAATTTACTACAGCAATTCCCGTCAACTTTGTACAATGCCACGTCAGCAAATTTTAATTGATCCTATTTTGTTACCAACATTTAGTAATATAATTCGACTTTCGTAAGATATATACAGGATAATTGTTATAATTAAGAAAATATAGATACTAGAGAACCTTAATGATGAAATAAAACTTAATAAAATCTCAATTAATCAACAAAATCTTGGTAACAAAATAGGAATTAATAAAAACAAATTTAACTTTTCCCTTAATTTTTGTACAAAGTTGACGGGAATTGCTGACTAAGAGATTTCACGCGTTCCTATTTTTTAAACGTATGAAACTAGCCAACAGTAAATATACCTACTTAAAGGCCATCAATTTAACACAGAACTAAAACGACTCATCTCGCATATAACGATAAAGGCACTTATAACATTTCTGTTGTAATTGCAGCTCTCTTTGTTTGAGCTATTTCTATGTTCAAATATTTCTAAATGTGCGTCTACGAGTGGTCTACGATAATAATATAATTTAACTTAGAACTGTGCTAAGGACGGCATTTGTATTGAAATAACGGCATTTAAATAAATATCGTATTTGTTTTAGTCGCTTCTTACGAGTATAGTATGAGGTAAAATTTTATATTTTTTATATATTTTTCTCTCTATATTTAACTCATTCATATTTATGAGGTAAATTAAATAAATTCCGATATTTTATACAATAAATCTTCGCTGCAGGTTTTCTGCGAGACTGCAATAGGAAAACGGCGATGGTAGAAATAACA
This sequence comes from Leguminivora glycinivorella, assembly GCF_023078275.1. Taxonomy (NCBI): domain Eukaryota; kingdom Metazoa; phylum Arthropoda; class Insecta; order Lepidoptera; family Tortricidae; genus Leguminivora; species Leguminivora glycinivorella. Next base: position 25,548,221 of record NC_062975.1, on the reverse strand, counting down.
ATTTAGATAATTTATCGATTTCAGAAGCGAAATACTGTTTGTGCTATAGGTATGTATTTTATTTTTCTAAAAAATACCGAACAAAATCGAATGACATTAATTTTCGACTTAATGTGTTAATTAATGCGACCTTTATGTGTCCATAATTAATTACTTCTTAATACTGTTAAATAATTAAAAACACATAAACTATGTCAACGCTTTAAAACACTATCTTCGTAAGTGTAGTTAACACAAATACGCACATTTTAACACCAGTGGCTTAATGATTATAACCTTTGTTTTTGTTTAAAAGTCAATGTACTGTTAACAATATTTATTACATAATCGTGACATTTGTTTTGAAATATGCCACAAAACATATAATAAACAAATAGTTTAGAAGGTATTGTGATGAATAGCGTATTTTGTCTAATTATTAAAAGGTGGTAAAACCAAACGTTTAGCGCAATAAGTAAATTATTTACAAGCATTTATATACATAATTAATTAATTATATAGCTATTTTTGAGTCTGGTTTGAATATTTATGTTTATAAAACATTTTTTTTACTTAGGTACTTGCAGTGGTTCTTTTGTAATTTTTATATTTATATTACCATATTCATCTATAACTGCCGACGACATATGAATAAAAATATATAAGAATAATTGCCTTATCTTTATGGAGCAGATTACTGTGCTGTATGAGGCCATCAGGTGACCACGGTGACCTCAACTCAACTACAAACTTATCTGCGCACGCGGAGAAAATAGAAACTATTCATAATCTCATAATAACATCAAAGGCTCAGAGCGAGGCGAGCGCTTCTTTTAACAGCAAAGATATCTTGGTAAAACTGCATACCCGGTCACAGTACAAAATTATTTATGTAGTCGGTCAAATTCGGAACTAAACGTTTTCAATATATTTTATTATGAACGTATGCGACAGTGGCGTCGCTCACAACGGCAAAAATAATTCGGTTGACCTCAGCAGGTGAATCTTTACGAGGAATCGTTTAATATTCCTTAAGGTTACATTTTTAAGGTACAATATTTATTTGAGTTATTAAGATTTGATGATAATAATGATGATTTATAATTCCAATAAATATTTTTTACACCTATTTTCCAATATTTATTAGGGTCGCCGTATATATACAATGTATTTATTTTTATATACAATTTTTAACATTTTAATTTTTACGGAAATACTTATTCTACAAAGATCTTTCTTTAATTTCAAAGATAGCACTGGACCCTACTCATAGTGTTGTGTTCCTGCCGGTGAGTAAGGCTGCCAACTTGTTCCGTCTATTGTCCTTTGAGTCGTCGGCAACCCGAACCCTCCTTGGAATTTGTACACTCCTTTTTGCTGTGTACTTAACACAGCAAAAGGGAGTGTACAAGTTTCTAATGGGGTGGCAACGCGCATGTGACACTGTTTGAGTTGCAGGCGTCCATAGGTTACGGTGACCGCTTTACATCAGGCGGACCGTATACTTGTTTGCCACCGACGTAGTATAAAAAAAAAAAAGATCAGTAAATGTTAGTACAGTTACAAATGTTAGTTAAGGTTCTATATAATTACGATAAAAAAGTCATATTATATATGATATTCTTTGAGCAAAAAAAAATCTGGGTCCATGAATCAAATAAATAAGTACACATTATAGCTAAGTATGGGTTAGTTGACATTAAACTGCGATGTAGCAAAACTAAATTTACAGACTATTGCAGGAAATGGAAGCAGTCGGTCGAAACTTATTGGACAGGAGTAACTATACTATAATAATCAAATAGTGATTGAAACCGAACAGCACGAGCTTGACACAATCGGCAATCACGATTATAGTTATGAATCGGCACCTATACGAGAATTATAAAAATAAATGTCAAAAACGCATGAGTGATAAAGATTTATTTATTTATTTTAATCTTTTCCCTCACTAGCTCGGAAACACGTGTTTTGTCCTTTAATACCAGCGGGTAAAAACGCATTTTATCCACTAGTGGGTAAAGTAATTTGACCTTGAATTAAGTCAAATTAACTGCTTTAAAATTGAAAAAGTAGGTGAATTTAGTAATAAAGATGATTTACCACCTGTGGAACTACTGGAAGCAGTGATAAACGCATTTTTTGCGTTGTAGTTTCCTCGCTATAGTGAGGGGAAAAGTTTTGTGTTACACTCGGGTGCAAATGTATTTTACTTCTCGTGTGTTAAAAAACTCGCAAGTTCAGGATTCTATTCTCGAACCACTCGCTTCGCTCGTGGTTCAACTATAGAATCCTTTCACTTGCTCGTTTTTCAATTCCACACTCGGCGTTAAAATACAACTTTGCCCCCTTGTATAACAAATAACTATTATTGCACGAAAGAACAATCTTGCAGTACAAAAACGTTTCAAACGTTTCTACAATTTACTCCCTGTCAGAAAATCTGCCATATAAACTTTTCTTTATATGTGGCGTTATCTGGGGAAAGGGAGCTTATTGTCGATGGCGCTTACGTCCCGCGGCGTCGTATTTGTACACGAACATGGCTCATAACGCCGTAAGCGCCATCGACAATAAGGTCCCTTTACCCAGATAAGGGCACATAAATAGAGTTGTACGTATTTATCTTATCTTATACTTTTAAACGAGCAATTCTTGTATATTTATTTATTTATTTATATATATATATATATATATATATATATATATATATATATATATATATATATATATATATATATATATATATATATATATATATATATATATATATATATATTTACACTGACGATCTCGGAAACCGCTCTAACGATTTCGCAGAAATTTGTTATGTGGGGTTTTTGGGGGTGAAAAATCGGTCTAACTTATACTTAGGTCCCGGAAAACGCGAATTTTCGAGTTTTCATGCGTTTTCTTCGCGCGCCATCTCGTGTGCAGTAGTTGTACTGTTAAGACAGAATTCTTTCGGTCGATGTAAGTACTATTTATTGCAAACACTAGATGGCGACACAGGTCAAGGCTAAAACGAATAGAAAATACACTATTTGAGTTTTTGTGGCGAAATGCGCGCCATCTCGTGTGCAGTAGTTGTGTTGTTAAGGCTGAGAATTCTTTCGCTCGATGTAGGTACTATTAATTTTTGAACTAGATGGCGACACATGTCAAGGATACGAAACAGAACCGAGCGAAGCTCGGTTGCCCAGATATTCTAAGTTTTAAGTAAGTAAAATGAGTTAATTTTAGTGTTCATGTTGGTATGCCTAGTCTACTTGTACAATATCGAGCCGACTTGAGGGCTGAGCTATGAAACAGCAAGTAATTTGAGTAATTTGCCAAGTATAATTGGTTAAGGAAAGAAATTGTTAAAGAACGGATGGATCGATAAGGTCCCGACAGACCTGTGTGACCTTCAAGTGACGGAGTGGCCTCAGATCACACAGGATAGGAGCAAATGGCGGAGTCAGTAATCAGTAATCAGTATGTTTATTGCTTTCGTAGGTTATACAGGTGGTACATTATATTTGGTCTGCTACGAAACCCTGTAGGGCACTGCAATTTTAACTTATATCTAACTTATGCTATGACTTAAGATGTTAATAAATCTAATCTAGTCTAATGTTGGAGGCCAAGATCCACTTCGGGTCGCTGAGCCAGCGTATTAAGTAAGTAAGTATAACGAAGGACGATATAATACGAAACTGACAAATCCCATACAAAGCGTATCCCTGAAATTTATGGGTTTTTAGGCTTAAAACTAGATGGCGCTGTTTCGCAGCCTGGAAGTGGCCAAAATCATATTTTTCCCAAATATTTTTGCGTGTTTTTAGTATTTTTTAAAAGAACAAATTATTAATTTCTTTATTTTAATGTCATGATATCATGTCAATACACATTTAAAAAAATTGTAGGCGTCATCATTGTAGTTATATTTAATAGGTGGCGCTAAAACAACGAGGCACGATTTTTAGTACAGGCGAGTTGATAAATATGTGTACATTTCTTCACCTTAACTCGTTGCAATAAGGTGAAAAAATGTACACATATTTATGAACTCGACTGTACGAAGATTGTGAATCCTATATAAATAATCCTTGCTATAACCAAGGACATATTCATATTCATGTTCATATTCATATTCATATTATGTAACTCCGTATAGACAGCTACAGTCTAAGAAAAAAACGTACCTCAGAACCATAATAGAAATAGGTACGGTGGCCTAGATGGCGTTACACCTTTGGGGGACGCTCGGCTAGATGGCGCTAATATTAATATTTGACATTTTAACACATAATCAAGCTAAGAATATGGGCCAAATTGTCAAAACTGAGGTTTTAAAGTTATAAGCTTGTGTCGAGTGATGGCAGTCTATGCACTGTGATTACACATTTTACTTCGACAGTAACTCTCTATAATACTCGATCCTCGTTGCTATAACATACCAACTTTTATAAAAACAAATAATCAGTACTCTTTAGCAAATGTAACGCATATTTTGTGTAATTTAAATATATAAAACGTAAAATGTGTCGCTCAGACGGTCGATCTACTTATTTACTAATTAATTATAATCTACAACCTTGAACCGTTTACATAATAAAACAATAAACATAGGTATACATTTAAAATAACGATTTCAGTATTATCTCACTGCTTAAGAAAATTTGAACATGTTTTTTTTGTAGAATGCTCTGTAATAAATTTTGTTTAAATGTCAAGCTATTAAGATACGCGATCTGATTTAAATTGTAAGAAACATGTATTTTTTTGTTGACTATCAAATACATATAATTTGGGAGCCGGTCGTCTTTATGTCTACTACGACGGACATAGTTATTAGGTATGTTCAAATTTTGTGAGGATCTCTCTATTTATACTTCGTTTCTTTTAAGATTAGAATTATCTGTCAAACGGGTAAACAAAGAAGCAGTGGTCGTAGACCTTCCTTCTTCGATTTCGGCCGATACCACTGATTTCTTGGAACTTATGTACATAGTATTACAAGTTATAAGTTCCAAGAAATCAGTGGTATCGGCCGAAATCGAAGAAGGAAGGTCTACGACCACTGCTTCTTTGTTTACCCGTTTGACAGATAATTCTAATCTTAAAAGAAACGAAGTATAGGTATGTAAAGAAAAATATAATTTTCTTTCATTTTAATTATCCCGCGCGTCGAGAGTCACTGGCAGGTCGCAGCATACACAGATTGCATAGTCTGTGGTAGACTATAAACCATAAAGGCTGTCATGTCATGGCTCATAAGAAAGCAATAAATAATTAATACTTTATTAGCTGAAATAGCTGAATAGTGATTTGAGAATCGATATTGTGATTAATAACATTAAATGTCGTTTCTTTTCTTACAGGTAAAGTTTACTTTTGTTATTGTTCAACTCGTACTGTTGTGAATAACCTAAATACTTGTATAATGATACAATAAATCTTTTCTTACAGAGAAACTCAGTTGTGTTTGATTGATCGTGTCGTCCAAATCACTACGAATAGAAATAATATGTTATAGGTACATGAACAAATTTACATAAATTATAATACCAAGCATAAAACTTAATAGTTAGCTTTTGCCCGGGGAAAAATGAAAATTGCACAATGATCCATACAAACTCCCTTCCCCCATTTTAGGGAAATGAGGGGTTAGAAAGAGACAAAACATTGCCTATGTTACTCTCTATTTCTTCGACTATCTATCTCCACTTAAAAAATCACGTCAATTCGTTGCTCCGTTTTGCCGTGAAAGACGGACAAACAAACAGACACAGTGAAGACACGCGTGTCTGACGCAGACTTTCCCATTTATAATATTAGTATGGATTAATAAAAAAAAAAAAATATATATATATATACAAATTTATATATATATACATAGGGATTGCATTTTCTAATGTAAACTATGCTACCAACAAAGGACTAGGCTACCTGAAGTTTGGTAGTGAGGAAGAAACCACTTTTTTTTTAAATACTACGTCGGTGGCAAACAAGCATACGGCCCGCCTGATGAAAAGCGGTCACCGTAACCTATCGACGCCTGCAACTCAAACGGTGTCACATGCGCGTTGCCACCCCATTAGAAAGTTGTACATTCCCTTTTGCTGTGTTAAGTACACAGCAAAAAGGAGTGTACAAGTTCTAAGGAGGGTTCGGGTTGCCGACGACAAAGGACAATAGACGGAACAAGTTAGTTCCGTAAGTCCACTTACAAATATATAAAATAAAAAACACGAATATAAGTATTATGAAAGAAGCTGAAGCTTTAGTAGTTTCATGTGCTCTGCCTACCCCTTTATGGGATACAGGCGTGATTGTATGTATGCAATTAAAAACGATGACCGGGATTTAAAAGCAGGAACCCCTTCTTCGAAAATGTGCCTGCTGTTACTTCCTGTAAATATTTTTGATTTCTTCGAATTACTACAACATACCAAAAGTACAATTCAAACTATAAGACAGTATAAGATACGTCGGATATTAGCTCCGAAAATGGTAGGACTCGAGCTGTAAGTTATTTCTTACCGTACATATTATTAAATTAAACCCTATAAAGTAGCTCAATAACCAAAAGAAGAAAACGCCCTTTCTTGTCCGTAACATAATTAATTATTTCTCAACTAAAATAACTTAAAAAGTCACGCGATAAAAGCGTGCGAAGTATGTCTACATCCTTCTGACTGTCGCGCGATAAAATTGATGGGGTGATAAAATGATACATGGATTGGGAAATTAACTCAGATGTAATAAGTTTAAATTATGTCCCGATTCGAGAAGCTTCAGCATTTTAAGCGTTTTTTGTTGTAGTTTATAAATACCTCGTAGTAGTATGTATAAGTGCTTATGAATGTGTACAAGTTTGCATGTAGGTGTGTCTAAACTAGGCTTTGCATCTAGGTGTGTGTGTGTGTAAACACAAGAGTGACAAAATAATTAACGGAAAATAATTAGGATTTAGATAATTGGGAGGAAAAATATGCAGGATGGGACCCTTAAGTTTATTTATGGTAATAATTAATAGGCAACATGACTGTACTTAAAATAAAATATTTTATACCATGCACGAAATAAAGCATCAGATAATTATAATAAAAACAGGGACAGAAATTATTTTTAACTCCAATTTATATTTTATAAATCAGATAAAAATATATGAAGTAAATCAGTTGACCGTGACGTCATTCAGTTCGATTTCATATTAATTCCATATGAGCAAGTCATTCAAAATCGTTTTGACAGTTTTTAAAAAGATGCTGATTTGACTAGGAGGAAAGTAGCCTATTATTTCTAGCAAGGTTCCTGCAGGTTCTGATCGAATCCGACGCTACGCTGCAATGATTTTTAATAGATACGAGTACCTAATATGACAAATGATGATGCGTAAGTAATAAAAATACATCCATACAGCCTGTCCGATGGTAAGCAGCTAGTGCAGCTACAGAAGCATATAAATGCCTGTGACAGCAGACGTGTTAGCGAGCTTACGCGCCATACTCGTGAACGGGTGCTGTTTGTGAAGACCGGTCTGTTTCAGCTAATAGAGGCTATAACTATTATATTGTAACATTAATTGTGATTACATTGAGGCACTCTGTTCGGTCCTTGTTTGTTTATTTTCTTTCTAACTCTTGGAGACCATATACATCTCCAAGGAAAAAAGTAGATTAAGTATATCTAATTTTTTTTTTTAATTGAGACTTCAAGAGTCTTTTACAATTCTAAGGTTATTTTAGTTATCTTTTATTTGTACCAGTTCGTTTTTTTTTTCTTCATCATGTATAATTTTTCTTTTTTTTAGATGTACTTTAACACTTAGAGACTCTATACATCTCTAACATCTCTTATTAATCATAGTAGTAGCTTTGTACTTTGTATAATTTACTGAAATGAATTTCCATAGAGTAGGTTCTAGGTCTGTTAATATTTCTTTTTTTTTAATGAATACTTTTGCTGATTAAATTGTATCTCGTTTTTTAATGCATGTTAATTATAAGATGTAATGTTTTGAAAAGAAGTGGCCCGCCGAGTTTCTTGCCGGTCCCATAGTGGATACCCCCCTCCAACTGAGGGGGGACTGAAATCTTCTCGAGGCTGAGGCGTAGGGTTAGAGCCGGCGTAGTTTTATTTGACGTTCATAAGCGCATTGTAATATGCCTACTTGGAAAATAAATATTTCATTTCATTTCATTTAAAAACGTGTACTTTCCTTTCCTTCCATTCCTTTCCTTTGTATGATTCTTGTAACCTATAACAGTAAATTTGCGGAATCAATTTACACCCGGAAGACCAAACTGATGACACTTTCTTCCTTATTCTTAATATAATCATGTCTTATAAAATGTGTATTCTTCCTCATAATCATCAATATTTGTGTATTCAGCCCTGAAAGTTCGGAGAATGGTCGTATCTTCACTGACATTTTGTTGGAGATGAAAAAGCGCGTTTATGTCTTTATTTAGTACGTTCTTAGTTTCACCACTAAGCGACATGGCATGGTAAATAAATAATAATTATATGAAGTACCTTAAGTGAGCATTTCTTTTTTTTTTTGCCAATTTTTTTTTTTGTTTTAGGGAATTTTAGGTCAATTGTACTCAGAATCACGAGTACTTTCGATCTCACTGGGAGACAAAAAAAATAGTAATTCTGAGTAGAAATAGCATTTTTTTTTTCAAAAATATCACACTTCATAAAAGTGACAAAAAAAAGAAATGCTCAAGTATTCGTTTTTTTAAAGGTTTCGTGGCTGTGTGATTTTGCATAAAGATTTCACCATACATTTAACCTATACATTTAAATTAGGTACTGTCGACACTTTTAAATTATTTATTTTTACCACATTTTAATTTAATTTATTCTTCGGCAAATTCTATAAAAAAATTAAAACATTTTAAAACTAGACAAATATATCGTATAATCCATAGTTGTGTTCTTGGGACGGTCAATAACATTTACAAATAAGGATACGAACGTTTTTTTATAACAAACTTATCGCTTATCTGTTCCCAGAACTCGCGAAATTGAATTTCTACTTCCGTCAAGTAAAGTCTAGATGCAGATCCGATTTGCCGATCAATATAATTCGTGACTATTTGAGTTCAATAGACAGTCAGTAGTTCATCCGGTTTATCGCCAAACCTTGAAACTTTAAGAATAGTCGGGTTTTAAAATAATTTCTCCTAAAACGAATAAAAATTTAGCAAAAATACCCAAATACAATTGTATTTTTACCCCTTACTATACGACTACAAACTGAATGTTGCGGGTATCAAATAAAAATACAAAAGAAAAATCCCGAAGAAAACGAATATCATTATACTGGTCAAAAAAAAACACGCGAGCGTTGCATAAATTAATTTCAACTTCATAATTTTAGGAATCGTTTTTTTAAATAATAATATACATTTCATGTTTACTTAAAATACCTGCCACTAGTAACCAATATTGAATAAATGTGGTTTAAAAATCAAAATAAGATGCCATATATTAAAGACAAATAATTTGATTTGTTCCTATAGTTGCGTTTAATGTGGTTTAAGTTGGAAAACATGGTAAACAAAACGTCAAATTAAAACACATACTTACTTTATTTTGAAGCCAATATTGCATAGCCTGTCTAATCCTACACATACCAATCTAATCTAATTTATATTATGTCGACAAGAACTAGCCTATTTCCCATGCCACCCAATTGTCTCGACGTAACGCGTGACAATATCTCGCGGCTCTGTCGAAGCGATAAGTTTTTATCGCGTCACTTGGTCAAGTTCGTTTCGGAGGTCGGAATAAACAGACAAATTGGCAAAGAGATCGATTATGTTGGTAATAATTGATTTGATTTTGTTCTTGTTTTGATATTACCTCGAGGATAGATGAGGCATATTAAGTGTAGGGTCGTGTGGACGCTCGGAGTAGAGTGTTCGACAAGCGTGCAGCGGGGTGAGCAAGCACATGCTTTGGACACATGTCCATTATAAATTTTTATTTTATACTACGTCGGTGGCAAACAAGCATACCTATGGACGCCTGCAACTCAAAGAGTGTCACATGCGCGTTGCCACCCCATTAGAAACTTTTACACTGCCCTTTGCTGTGTTAAGTATAAGTACACAGCAAAAAGGAGTGTACAAGTACAAAGGAGGGGTTGGGTTGCCGACGACTAAAAGGACAAAAGACGGAACAAATTAGTTCCGTAAGTCCTCCCGTCGTCAGCACCCCGCACCCTCGTTGAGCTCTGGCAGCCTTACTCACCGGCAGGAACGCAACACTATGAGTAGGCAAAATTATTCAGCGTCGACTCATGATACTTGTATGAGCTTCAATTGTTTGACATCTGCGCCCAGGCATTACATATTTACATAATAGTTACATGAAAATTGAAATGAAAATAGCGCATGAAGATTTTAATACGGATTGGATATAATCATCATGTTCTAGTCGAAAAGAAGAACAGCTAATTTGACATAAGGTTCGAACACAAGAATAATTTTATGTACAAGACAATCTTGAAAGTCGTATCAAAGTCAATTGAAAATCAGTATCCTTTTTGACATCTGAATCAGTCACCCGTTTAATATCATGTAATATCTGATAGATAAAAACTGATAGTTCTTGTTTGACCAGATACTATTAACATGCTTAAAATATTGTATAATCTTAATGAGCTAATTTAAAGTCATAATCGAGACGTAATATAGTGTTCAAAATTAATGCACTATGTATTTAGTTAAGTGGTACACCTACTAATATATACCTATTTACTAGTTTATAATTTCTAAATTATTTGTATTTTTACAACGTACTAAAATACAATTTGACGACCGGTCTGGCGCAGTCGGTAGTGACCCTGCCTGCTGCGTTGCGGTCCCGGGTTCGAATCCCGGTAAGGGCATTTATTTGTGTGATGAGCACAGATATTTGTTCCCGCGCCGAGTCATGGATGTTTTCTATATATATAGAGCCTTCTGGAGCTTACCGTGGGCCTCAGTAAATCTGTGTAAGAATGTCTTATAATATTTAATTACCAGTTGAACTAAATGGTGGCCGCTTACTGATGTAAGAAGCGCTTGGCATCCGTTGGCTTGTTGAGTGAACGACATCTGGAAAATTACGGGTCACTACTGGATAAGACTCTGGTACCGTAGCCGAATGGAATTTCTGCAACGCGAAACGAAAACTAAACGCCGCGAAAGGTAGTCTGGCTCTGTCGCGCCAATTCGCAAAAGCAATAGAGATAGATATCTACGAAAGAGATATTATCGTGAGCGTTTCGTGAGCGTTTGTGCATTCGGCCAAGCACGCAGAACCGGGACAAGTGGCGTACTAGAAGAGAGGCCTATTATGCTCAGCAGTGGGCGATAAAAGGCTGATCATCATCCTCTTCCTTGTCATATCCCATAAAGGAGCTATTTATTTCAAAGTTGTCCACCTTTTTTGTAACATGGGTATTTTTTACGCGATTCCTACTCAGAATTGCGAGCTCTTTCGATCCTGATAGGAGAAAAAAAATGTCCCAAGGTTTCCATACATTTTTTCGAACCTTCCATTCCTTTACCGCCACACGAAATGTATGAAAAAATGGTAACGGAATGGGAAAAAAACCTTGGGACACTTCTCCTGTTAGAATTGTAAGAGCTCGCGATTCTGAGTGGAAACCACATTAAAAAATCCAAATCCAAAAAAAGTGGGGTGTACAACTTTGAAAAAAAATGGCCCAAAGGCGACTCCATTAACAATTATTGTCCGGATGATTGAATGCTGATATGATGATGATGATGATGAAAATGCGATTTGCTTCCAAACCATCCGATTAACATTTTAGAAATTCTGTTAGTGACTAGGGGGCCGATTTATGAGTCTCGGCCATTCGATTTCGTGAAATTTGTTCAATAATATCTCCACTACTAGCGATTTAAATTCTACTAACAGAATCGAAAACGAGTGGTCATTACCACTAGTTTTAAAACTACTAGCCGTCCTTTTTCAAAAATAGCATTACGTGGCTTTCCACAGACTTTAGAACGGCGAATTCGTGCGTTTGAAATTCAAAAATCAATCCCTAGGTCGGAAAATCCCAGGACCAAATATTTCGACCCAACGATGATGTTCACAAGTTGACGACCTTTATCTGTATCCTTCCGTATTAAGACCTTCAAACTCATATGAATCAAACATTTAATTTCCATAAACTACTAATGAATATATTGGACATTCTCCTTAATTTTACGAATTGGCTGACAACGTTGCTCGTAAAAATGGTCAGTTTATTTTCGGCCTTGACACAGGAGCGCGCGGGAGGGAAGGATAACGTCCCCTGCCTGCTAAACGGTCACATATCAAAAAAAGCTTTTTTCTCAAACATGCAATGAAATATTGTCTTTACGTTCCTTAAAATGGGCTGGGAAGTATCGCTTTTTGGGCGCAACAACTCGAGAGGACTGTAAAGGGATTTCATATTATTTTTAGGCCTAGGCCTGCAAAGTAACTTTTTTTTATAAAATATTGTCCTTTAGAGCATTTTTTTTTATTTCATTGTATGTTTGAGAAAAGCACTATACATGCCTCGGCGTGAAAACGGATTCCCGGCCTCGTATCCCTATCCCCATATTATACCCACTTGGCCGGAAATCCTCATTTTCCCGGCCTCTGATGTAATGTACTATTTCGAGAAGTCGTGTCAGTTTTTTCTCGTTGGGATAATCATGTTATATTTGGGCTTGGATTGTCCCTCAAAATATACTGCTTCCATCTAGTGTTACATTATGACATTTAATTTTTATTAATATAGGAAATGTGTGTATGGGATAATTGTAATATGGGTCACATTTTCCTATATGAGTTCAAAAAAAGTTTCTCAAAAGTTTGTGCAATACGGCCACAATTTAAAAATACTTATATAGAAAGGTGGGCTAACGTAGCTACCAAGTGGATGCCGACGAAGAAACATGGGCCGGGCAGGCCCAGGCTAAGATGGTGAAACGATCTTGACGCCTTTCTGAAGAACTGGCCGGAGAAAACGGAGAATCGGGAGTCATGGAGAGCCAGAGGATAGGCCTTTGCCCAGCAGAAGGACACTCAAATTTTAATACGCTAAAAAAAATATTATGACGGGACATTTGGATTTGTTGCTGTATTGCAGGATTTAAAGAAATTGTCAATTTTTGTGAAGATATATTTCCATATGTATGGTTTATTTTGACGACCAGTCTGGCGCAGTCGGTAGTGACCCTGTCTGCTGCGCCGCGGTCCCGGGTTCGAATCTCGGTAAGGACATTTATTTGTGTGATGAGCACAGATATTTGTTCCTGAGTCATGGATGTTTTCTATGTATATAAGTATTTATATATTATATATATCGTTGTCTGAGTACCCACAACACAAGCCTTCTTGAGCTTACCGTGGGCCTCAGTCAATCTGTGTAAGAATGTCCTATAATATTTATTTATTTATTTATATGCATCTTCCAGGCTTTAAAGTAGACTTTTTTATTATTTCCGAATTAAGGTCGTAATTTGATTGATTCTGAACCTCAAAAATCAAAAATTTTGATATGTGACCGTTTAGCAGACACGGGACGATAATATTTAAGTATTCGTCGTTTTCGGAAGGTGGGTGGCATCAAACAATAGGTACTTGAGTCGAATTTGTGAGCTATTTGTAATTTGAGGATCATAATCATGTTGATTGAAGACCATGTCCAATTTTATTGTTTTGTTATTAACTCGATGATGTTAATGAAGAGATGGATTTATTTTAAGAAGTTGCACGACTGGTGTTGTTGCACTTTGTAGTATTTTCTTTATGAAGTCTTATGGAGTCTGGAGCAAAGACTATATAGCCACCGCTATTCCTGGGGCCCATTTCTCGAAGCTACAAGTTACAATTTACAAGTGGTTGTCAATGTCTAAATATGACAAGTTGGAAAGAGACTTCCGCTTGTACCTTGTAACTTTCAGTTTTGAGAAATGGGCCCCTGGACTTGCTATTCTTGACTTGTCCATAAGAGTACAACTTAGGAACATCTCGGACAATTGGCGATTAAATATATGAAAGAGTCGCGTTACTAGCACACATTCTAAGCTCGTGTAGGTGAACGCGTACTTGCTTGTATGAGTGAGATGTGACAGGTTGACTGTTTACGTTGTTGACAGGCGGTAACTGTGAGATAACCGAGAGCGGTTGGGGGGCACTTTCAGCGGGGAGCGGGAGTGGGCATACTGTACGATAGTACTCTTTATACTGTGACTTCGGTAGCAAAAAGACTAATTAAAAAAGTGGCAAGATCGTACGTCCCGCTTTCTCACATATAATGGGGTGTCCCAGAAGTAAAGAGACAAATTTATTTTCAAGTTTTTTAATATAAAGTAAACATCAAAGGTAACAATTTTCGTTGAAAATAATAACAAAAGTAATTAAATTATTATATTTATATTAAATTTGCGTTGGCAACACCTTTGTAAGCAATTTTTCTTAAATTTTTTGAGGCCCGCCGCATTACGGCTGTTCCTGATTTTGCAGCCACTTCTTTGGACAATTTGGTCCATATTTGCTTGAAAGCTTTTATGGATTTAGGTTTCTCTGGTCGTTTCTTGTACTCCCTTTTGCACAGGGACCAAAACATTTCGATACCGCGAGCTTGTGGTACATTCGGAGCGTTTTTTTCTTTACGTACAAAGTCGATGTTTTCGCACTCTAAGTACCGAGTAACATCAGTAGCGTAGTGACACGTCGCCATGTCCGGCCAAAAGATAACCTTATCCCTGAAATGATGCTTGTCTATAAAAGGTATCAACCGTTTAATAATGCATTCGTTCAGATACACTTTTGCGTTCATGGAGGCTGACGAAATGTATGGCTCGGAGACATTGCCAAATTGGTCTATAGCTTGCCACACTAAATATTTTGCGAAAAATTTGGCTTTTGCTGCAATTTTTTGGTCGTAAGCCACATCTTTACGACTGGTACAATGGAAATACTGCTTTCCAGGAACATCGTTGGGATCCACCGGAACATAAGTTTCATCGTCAATAACGAGTACTTTGCTTAGCTGACTGTTGTAAACTCTTCGGCACCCTCGTTTTGCACGTTGCTCTTGGTCCTTTATGTATTTAGGAGCTGATTGTTTTACATATGCTTTCAAACCTAGATCATTCTTCTTTATTCTGGCGACAGACGACTTAGGTATTTTTAATTTATCAGCTGCCACTCTGACGGACGTCGAAGGAGTCTTGTCAAAAATCGATTTAACCCGATTTATATTACGAGGTACCGCCACTGTCCTATTTCTTCCCTTCTTCTTCTTCTTGTGCCATGTCCTCATCGGACGTCGGCGACCATCTCTCGGAACTTATTCCTGTCCTGTGCTATTCTGCTCAGAATGGCAGCGTTCTCATTACTAGTCCAGCTTTTAATATTATTCATCCAGGTTAGCTTCCTTCCTCCTCTACTTCTCTTGCCCTCTATTTTGCCTTCTATTATTTTCCTTAAAAATTGATATTTATTGTTCCTGTATATATGTCCAAAATAAGAAATTTTTCTTTTTTTTACTGTTTGTAAAAGTTCTAATTTTTTCTTCATTCTTTGTAGAACTTCTACATTGGTTATTCGATCTCTCCATGATATTTTCAGCATTCTTCGGTAGAGCCACATTTCAAAAGCATTTATTTTTGCCTCTATCTTTCGGTTTATGGTCCAGCTTTCGACCCCATACAAAAATACAGATAGCACGTAACATTTAACCATTCTCCATCGAAGTTTCAGGTTTATGTCCTTATTGGTGAACAGTTTGTTCATTTTCATGAATGTGCTTCTTGCCATCTCCATTCTTATACGTATCTCTTTCTGTGGATCCCAGTTTTCGTTAAGATAGCTTCCTAAATATTTGTAATGTTTGACTCTTTCAAGTGGTTGGCCGTTAATAGACAGTGTGGTCGGACCTTCTGATGAACTTGTGTTCTTTCTCATTATCATATACTTGGTCTTCGTTATGTTCATTTTTAAGCCGTAATCTTCCACGACAGTATTTAAGCGGTTTAAAAGAGTTTGAAGTTCTTGAAGGGAGTGAGCTAAGATAACGGTATCATCGGCGTATCGGAGGTTATTAACCACTGTACCGTTCACTTTGATACCAGTTTCAACGCCATCGAAAGCTTCTTGAAATATAGTTTCAGAGTACAGATTAAATAATAGTGGTGACAGGATACACCCCTGTCTCACTCCTTTACGTATTTTGATATCATCAGTGCCATATGGTCCGATTTTAATGTGTGCTGACTGGTTCCAGTACAGGTTTCTGATAATTCTTTGGTCTTTGCTGTCTATTTCGGTCTTATTGAGTATATGCATTAGTTTTTCGTGTTTTACGTTGTCGAATGCTTTCTCAAAATCTATAAAACATGCATACACTTCATTGTTATGTTCTAGACTGTTCTGCACTAGCACTTGAACTGCTACTAGGGCTTCTCGTGTTCCTAAACCATTTCTGAATCCAAATTGGTTGTCTGATATAGTTTTATCAATTTTATTATAAATTCTCATATGAATCACTTTTAGAAATACTTTAAGGGCGTGACTCATCAGGCTTATGAAAAATGAAAATGAAATGAAATGAAAATGAAAATGAAATATTTATTTTTCAAGTAGGCATATTACAATGCGCATATGAACGTCAAATAAAGCTACGCCGGCTCTAACCCTACGCCTCAGCCTCGAGAAGATTTCAGTCCCCCCTCAGTTGGGAGGGGGGTATCCACTATGGGACCGGCAAGAAACTCGGCGGGCAACTTCTTTTCAAAACATTACATCTTATAATTAACATGCATTAAATAACAACATACAATTTAACATGCAAAAGTATTCATCAAAGAATATGAACAGACTAGGTACTCTATGGAAATCAATTTCAATAAATTATATTATTGATTAATAATACGTCGTTCTTCTTCAGAGAAAACATATCAAATTGTCATAGAAGAAAAAGATAATATGAATCTCAATATCATTAAATATGTAATTTACCTACACAACATAAAATATAAAATATTTGATGTGCTTTCTTATCTGAACTGTGTCCTCTATACATAATACAATTATTTTAATTGCTATTCGTTTTTTGTAGTTTCTGGTTCGGGCCATGCATGTTTGTCTGTCAAATAGTCCTCGACTCTGTAATAAGCCTTTAACATCAATGATTTTTTTAAGTAGTTCTTAAGAGCTGGGAGGGGTAATCTCAAAGCAGTGTCAGGTAACTTATTATAAAAATGAATGCATTGCCCAACAAATGACTTCTGTACTTTACGGACACGAAACTTCTTTATGGCAAGCTTATTTTTGTTTCTAGTGTTATAATTATGGATATCAGAATTCTTAGTGAAACAGTCTAAATTCTTAACAACATAAATTATACTATCATAAATGTATTGGGAAGCTACAGTTAAGATATTAATTTCTTTGAAGAGTTCTCTTACTGATTCACGTGTTCCTAAGTTGTAAATAGAACGAATGGCTCTCTTTTGTAATACAAAGATAGTCTGTATGTCAGCTGCTTTGCCCCAAACCAGAATACCGTATGACATTACACTGTGAAAATAACTATGATACACTAGGCGAGCTGTCTCAACATTAGTCAGTTGCCTGATTCTCCTAACGGCGTATGCGGCTGAACTTAATTTGCTTGCTAGTTTCTTTATATGAGGACTCCATTGTAGATTTTTGTCCAATGTTAAACCAAGAAACAGTGTTGTATCTACCATCTCTAAGCATTCATCATTCAAAAGTATTTTTGTATCGATTGGTTTAACATTCGGCAGAGAAAATCGAATACATTTGGTTTTCTTAGAATTAAGAAGTAAATTGTTGACAGTAAACCACTGCAGTACATCAGCTAACGTGCTATTAATTACATTGTAATCCGTAGATTTTCGGTCAACATTAAAAAGCAGTGATGTATCATCAGCAAAAAGTACTATTTCACAAAAGTTTTTCACTATACATGGCAAATCATTTATATAAACCAAAAACAGGAATGGACCTAAAATTGAGCCTTGTGGCACTCCTAATTGGACTACAGTCCCGCTAGAGCGAGTTTTGTTAACAACTACTGTTTGTGTTCTATTGCTAAGGTAAGAAGACATAAAGTTTAGGGCATTTATAGACAAACCATAGTGTTCTAATTTCAAAATGAGCGTTCCATGATCCACACAATCAAAGGCTTTTGAAAGATCACAAAATATGCCAATTGCATCACAAGAATTTTCCCAAAAATTATATATATGTTTAATGAGTACCGAAGCAGCATCGGTCGTGGAACGGCCCCTTGTGAAACCGAACTGTTTGCTTGTAAGTAATCTATGTCTGTTGAAGTGTCCCAGTAGATCATTTAACATTAGCTTCTCAAAGACTTTACTTAGTACAGGAAGTATTGATATGGGACGGAAATTGGTTATATCACTCGAATCACCCGATTTAAAAAGCGGTATGACTTTGCTACATTTCATAAGATCTGGAAAGGTGCCTTGTGAAATTGAAATATTATATATTACGGCCAAGTAAGGTGCTATTATATCTATGACATGACTAATTACTTTAACTGATGTTCCCCATAAGTCTTCCGTTTTCTTTAAATTGAGTGACTTGAATGTTTTAACAATATTTACAGAGTCTACTTGACTAAATTCAAATGAATTATTACATTTCTTAACATTAGCACAAAGTAATGAATGGGCTTGAGCCGCAGAAGAATGTAAACATTTTGTGGTGTTAACGGCTATGTTTGAGAAATAATCTTCGAATGCCGAGGCAACATCGCTGTTCGACACTATTTGTTGATTATCTGATACAATGTTGACTTGACAATCGCGTGATTTACATTTACCAGCTTCTTTATTTATAATACTCCAAGTTGTTTTCACTTTGTTGTCCGACACTTTCAATTTAGAACTAATAAAGTTTTTCTTGGCAGTTAAACACACTTTCTTGAAGATTCTTGAGTAGTTTCTTACATAGTCCAGGAATTCTGAATTCTTGTTCAGCTCTCTCTCACCATAAAGTTCATAAAGTCTTTTTCTACTTTTGTGAATACCTACAGTAGCCCATTCACTAAACTTTGTTTTAACTTTTGACCCACTAATAGATTTCATTTTGAAATTGTTATTAAATTGATTAAGAATTACATTGAAAACATCTTGATACAAATGATTACAGTCATAATGCGAAAATGGTATTATAGACAAACTATGTAGAATTTCATTTTTGAATGATTCCAAGCGAGATCCAGTAATGGGTCTATATGTTATTGTTTGTGGAGTATCATGAATAACGTTTAAGAAAGCTGCCCTTTGGCCGCTGTGATCGGAATGAAAACAGTTAAATAATTTCTTATCTATACATTCACAGTTACAAAAAATATTATCTAGGCATGTTGCACTAGTCACACCTACCCGGGTAGGTTCAAGAAATAAATTAAATAAATTAAATGATTTAAACAAACAGAACATTTTAACAGTATTACTAGATGACTCGAGCAAGTTAACATTAAAATCTCCACATACAATAACATGTTTTTGGCCCTTGCATACTAAATTCAGAACATTTTCCATTGAAGATTCAAATATGCTGAAGTCAGCTGATGGTGGTCTATAAACACATACAATAATATATCTGTCTAATTCAACACATGAAATTTCTATAGTTCTTTCTATGGAATATTTTACAACATCTTTGCGCTCTTTACACTTCATACAATTTTTAACAATAATAAGGGAGCCACCATGAGCAGCAGATTTTCTGGCAAAAAAACTAGCTAATTTAAAATTAACATAATCAAATATCAACTGTTCTTGTTTCAACCAATGTTCAGTAATACACATAACTTCAACATTATTACTATCTAAAAATAATCCTACTTCTAATTCTTTGCTGGAAAAACCCTGAATATTCTGGTGAACAACGTTCATATTCAGGTGTTTTTCCGCTGTCTTACAATCTAGTTTAAATGAGGCATGGGGTCCTTGGCTTTGTCAGCTGACTGAGACTTATATATAACACTATTACATCTATTTGGCTCAATATTGAAGGCCAATAACTCCACTAAATATACAAATAATTTCTTTGGCAAAAATACCTTCCGTGGAGCTAGCATGAAGCGCTCAATGAATTTATTTAAGTCAAAGAAATGGTACTTTTTATTAACAGCTATGGCATGGTACATTAAAGAATTATAGTAAGCTATCTTACAATTATAGTCATATGATACATTTTCTGCATAAGGTAGTGCACATAATATAATTTTCCCCACACCAGATTTTTCAATAACATTTAGTGTGGACATCAATTTATCTATGCTAAGCTTATCTACATTAAGACTATTTCCTAATAAAATTACTAATGTAGTACTGCTATCATAACATCCCTTTGAAATAAGGTCACATAAATGAGACAAAGTAATGTTTTGATAACAGTAATTTGTCACTTGTTGCTCTAACTGGTAGCTTAATAATGGGCCCATTCCTAACCCAATCTGATCTGAAAAAACAACAGTCTTACTGACTGCTCTAGGGGCTGTTTAACTACTGCCGCATGCCTAGTTGTGTCGTGGGCCACATCGGCTTGAATAATCTTTGCTGGTGGCATTTGGCCACAATTACAATGTTTTCCATTTAATAATGCCTTACACCGCTCCTCCAAATCTCTATTTTCTAGCAGCAATGTATTAAAAGCCTGTATGTGCTCCTCAACTTGTTTTTTAGTAGTCTCATACATGGTGGATACTGCCAAAAGCTCATCTTTCAGCCTGTTAATGTCGGCATTTAATTTCAGAAAATTTGATTCCTTGACTTCCAGCTCTGAATGACAGTCTTGAACCCTATTTTTCATAACTGTTAATGTATGTTTTAATTTACTATATTTTTTAATACATGCCTGGCCTTTGATCAGCTTTTGGGTTCTCCTAATATACCTATTAATCTTAATGTACTTTTTTAACTTACTACTACTATTAAAGAATACTATGTGTTTGGAGTCCCTACTCAATTGTGTTTCACCGCTTACCAACTCTTGGTACACATTCTGTAACTGCGAAGCATCATAGTGCTCCCGCTCTTTCCTAAACAAATTAAGTTCCTCATTAGCCGCACCCAGTTCTTCTTCTAACTGTGTGATGCGGGCCAAGGCCACTTCATGTGTCGAAGCGCACTGGTTGAAGGTGTCTATTGTGCCTTGCAAACGGTCCACTTCTCCGCGGGCATCAGTCAGCTGCACATCATTGTCCGCCAGCTCCCTTTTCAATTCTGAGTTTTTGTTGATTACTTTCTGGAGCTCCACTTCGCTTTCCTCCCTTTCCTCCAACAACTGCTTCGACAAGGCCCTCTTATGAGCCTGTGGTCACCGCATGTTTTGGCATTTGCCTTTTTAGGCAGCGGAAGGAATGAGGATTTTAACCAATCGTCTGGTAATATTCCTTTATCATAAATTTTGTTATACATTTTAACTAATAACTTTAAATTGTCATCATTTAATAATTTAAACATTTCTACATATATTCCATCTGGGCCAACAGCTTTTCCATCTTTCATAGTTCTTATTGCTTTTTCAATTTCTATTTGGAGTATTGGTGGTCCCTCCACGTTGAGTTCAGCTTCCCCGGCGTTTGTATCCAAATCTGCTCTATCATCTTCGAACAGTTGCTCAATATACAGTTCCCATGTTTTACATTGTTTTTCGTTATCGATTACAAGTTTGTTATGAGAATTTGTTAATTTACCAATTATTTGTTTCTTATTTGTTTTGGTAAGTTCTTTTATTTTCTTGTGTAAGTTGAAGTTGTCCCTTTTTTCTTGAAGTTTTTCTATTTGCTCACAATCTTCATTTAAACACCTATCCCTAGTTTCTCTGATTTTAGTTCGGATAACATTATTTATTTCTTTATATTTATTTTTATCAATTCCTTTAAATTGTCTTCTTTGTTCCATGAGATCAAGGATTTCGGTTGTAATCCATTCTAACCTTTTCTCTCTTTTCTTGAAACCCAGACATTTTTCTGATGTTGTTACTATTACTTTTTTAATTTTATTCCAGTTACTTTCTATATTCTCTTCGTTTATGTTGTCTGTGGTAGCTCGAATCTCTTTATTTAACATATTTATAGTTTCCATCCTTATATCCATACTTTTTAATTTTCTAATATCAATTTTCTTGTGCCTCTCTGGTTTACTTAGTAATTTTAATTTTAGGTTTAGTTTTGCTACTAGAAGATTATGGTCCGAACCAATATCAGCGCCAGGGTAAGTTTTCACGTTAACTATTGAGTTTCTATAGCGTGCTTGTATCATTATATAGTCGATTTGATTTCTGACAACATGTTCGGCTGTGTCTCGGGGAGATGTCCACGTGTATAATCGTCTGGGTGGGTGTTGATACCAGGTGTTTGTTATTATTAAGTCCTTTTCGACGCAGAATTGTAGTAATCTATCGCCCCTTTCGTTTCTTTCGCCAAGCCCATAGTCTCCTACTGTTTTTCCTACGGCTCCTCTACCAATCTTGGCATTCATATCGCCTAGTATAATGATCATGTCTTGTGAATTGATGCTCTGTATTAGCTCTTCTACTTCTTTATAAAATGATTCGATTTTGTCATTTGTGCTTCGAGCTGTAGGCGCATATACCTGAAGAACACTTAAATTAAAGGGTTTAGCATTGAACTGCAACAGCATACATCTATCCGAGTATGGAACAAAATTGGTTACGAACTTTGACATTTCCTTCTTAATCAACATTCCGACACCGTAATGGTGGTTCTTTTCTGCTGCTGGCTTTCCAGAGTAGTATAGCGTTACGTCATCCTTATTTACTATGCCATTGTCAGACCATTTGATCTCACTTAGTCCCAGAATACTCAACTGGAGTCTTTTCATTTCCTGAATGGTATTCTCTAGTTTTCCTGTCTTGATAAGGCTCCTTACATTCCAGGTGCCTATTAGTAGCGGTTTATTCTTCTTTCTTCTTGATAATGGCATGGCTTCTGTGATCGCATATTCTTCTCCGGTTACAAATTTTACATCGGGAGACCCGGTATTCTCCCGACGCCGGGCGCTAGCCGGATCGCTGGGCATAATCTTTCTGCTGGGTGTACTGTTCATGTTTGTGTTGTAAGTCCGAGGTGGTGTTCTTAGGGCATTTGGTATGCAGTAGCGCCCCAAGTCTTTCTGCACTTGCTCCTTTTTGAGGGTATTTGATCCCCAAGGCTGGCTAGGCCTCTTCTGGCCGGTTGCCCGGCTAGGATAGTGGTTATACCGCCACTTACTCGGTCGCCAGAGCCCCGTTCGTTATCTAGCAGGGAGCACCACGGCAACCGATTGGTTGCCGCCGCCATCCGGCGCGTGCAGGTGGGGTTGACATTTGGGTCGGATAAGATGTTATTACCGTTCTCCCCTTACTCCCCACCCATTTCTTCCCCCCCTCCCATTTCTTCCCGGAATCTTCTTAAAACTAGTCTCAGCCGTTTGTTCGTAACGTCTTATAATTCTATATATACTAGTTCGCCTAGCACCTTCTTGAAGAAAGTGGTTTACTGTATCTTTTTTATTATGAGATTCGTAAAATAGAATAACTCTGTTAGCAAATACTTCATATTCTTGACGCTTCATTTTGAAAAAATATTCCGCAATAATGAAATTCCCGCTTTAAATGACAGATAACAAAAACATAGACGTCATGACACCTAAACCTTTTTTTCTTTCTTATAAAATTTTCGGCCAGTAAGATTTTTAAAAATGTCTCTTTACTTCTGGGACACCCTTTATTTATTTGAAATACAATGATGCCACTAGGCACTATTTAATTTCTACCGTTTTTTGCAGACTGCACATTCGCGGATCCAGGGGGGTGTCATGGGGGTCATGACCCCCCCCCTGGAGCCTAGGTTGGCCATCCAAATAGACCACGTGCCACCCTCTGGGGCCTGGGCCTTTACCACGTGACCCCCCCCCCCCCCCTGGGCACGAAGCTGGATCCGCGCTTGAGACTGCAGGCCCCGTAGCCGAATGGCATTTCTCCGACGCCAAACGAAAACGAAACATAGTCCGGCTCTGTCGCATCAATACGCAAGAGCGATAGGGATAGATATCTACTATCGTTTCGTTTCGTGAGCGTTTGTGCCATTCGGCTAGGCACCCTGGGTGGCTAGCCGAATGGCACAATCGCTCACGAAACACTCACGAAACGAAGCGCTAGTAGATATCTATCTCTATCGCGCTTGCGTATTGGCGCGACAGAGCCAGCGGCGTATCGCTTTCGTTTGACGTCGGAGAAATGCCATTCGGCTACGGGGCCTGGGGTGTTTGTGACAATCAGCGTCACCCTTTCACACGCATTACCTATAAAGAGAGGGCCTAGTACTGTTTTATTCCTAATGTATTTTTAACCCCCGACGCAACAACGACGGGGTGTTGTTATAGATAGATATTTTAGGTATATACTTTCATCTCTTTACAATATTTCTTATTCAATCAATTATGTGTTATCGTGATCTGATCTGGTTCCGGCAGAATATCAGTGCTGCTGCCTCAGGGCGTAGCGTAATACTGAGCCGTAACCCTTTTGTCTTGTTGCGACGCGCACAGTATCATAGTACGCTATTGGTAAAAATCTGTGTAATTTCCTGTTTTCCAATTTGCTTATTATGTATTCTAATTCTTTTTTGTAAATTATTTCTTTTGTGTATTCTGTGTGTATTTTGACAAACAAATAAACGTATATCTATCTTATTATGTGTATTTTGTCTTGCCTGTGTTCACGAATAAATGTTTATTCTATTCTGTTCTATTCTATTCTATAAGTTTGACGTGTCTGTATGTCTTTTTTACTGTCTGTCTGTCTGTCTGTCTGCCTGTCTGTCTGTGTGTGTGTGTCTGTCTGTGGCATCGTAGTTCTCGAAGGGATGAACCGATTTAGATTTAGTTTCTTTTTTGTTCGAAAGCTGAATAGTCGGGAGTGTTTTTAGTCATGGTTCATGAAAATCGGTCTACTATGTCGGAGTTGTTTTCAAATTTTTAATTTTGTGTTTAGGTTATATTATATTTATAAGTGCAATAAACTATACATATTTATATTACACGATCACATTATTTTACACGTGCGTCCTATCACTCCTATCTATTTATATCCTAAACAGTAATATAATATCTAAAATATCTAAATGCTCAGATCGGAGAACTTAATTTTCAAAAAGTCTAAATTATTCGAATATTTTATGAGAAAAATTTTAAAGTCATTCACACGGATCCACGAGTTACATCACAGTATACCAAATTGATAAATCTGCATACTAATAAACTATCAAAAGTCAAGGTTATAGCTACTTAATTATACATTTTGGTTTTACCTTTACTCATAGGCTCAAGATGTCAATAATCATACTAACTCGCCACCTAAACTATCCATACTTATATTATAAATGTGAAAGTGTTTGTGTTTGTTTTTCCGTCTTTCGCTGCAAAACGGGGCGACGAATTGACGTGATTTTTTAAGCGGAGATAGTTGAAGGGATGGAGAGTGACATAGGCTACTTTTTGTCTCTTTCTAACGCGAGCGAAGCCGCGAGCAAGAGCTAGTTCTTAATAATCTAAGTTAGACTTTTGTTTTTATACATTCTGGAATAAAATGAAGGTTTTTTTAACCCCCGACACTAAAACGATGGGGTCTGTCTGTCTGATTGTCTGTCTGTCTCTCTGTCTGTCTGTCTGTCTGTGTGTGTGTCTATCTGTGGCATCGTAGCTCCTGAATAGATGAACCGATTTAGATTTAGTTTGTTTTTGTTTGAAAGCTGAGTTAGTCGGGAGTGTTCTTAGCCATGTTTCATGAAAATCGGTCCACTATTTCGGGGTTTTTTTCAAAATTTCAATTTTGATTTTGATGTACGTATGACGCTAAAACGCCAGAGTGGGTTTAGTGGGTAGAGCGTTCGTAATGCTTCCATTCCGTCAAAATAAAAGGCCATGATTTGTCACTGACAATATAGATCAAGAGCCCAGGCCCGCCAGACCTTCCTCAAATTCTCAAGGATGAAACTTTGGGACAATGTAGAGTTCACATCGGCGTTTAATGTGTGCATATTTTCTAGTTCGGCCCATCGGCCAATTTTTTGCTATCAAGTGATGAAGGTGAAAAAAAAAAGTGCTTACTTTCCTTAAATTCTCAAGGCTGATTTTTATATATGTGTTAGAGCACGTTGTTAGAAATTGGTTATCATCAATGCCAGACCGTTTCCGCCGGCCATAACTTTTACCAGACGCGACAAAGTTGGCAAAAAACGACTCTAACTTACCTCATTTTCTCAAGCCTGATTTTGATATATGATACGCAGGGACCTATAACTAGACCGTTTGTAAGCAGCCAGACCAATCGGATGGACCCAACCATCCGCCAGAACGACTTAAAGTTTCGATATGAGCATTAGTAGAATTGAAATATTCTGGGTCTATAAAAGCTAAGAACTTGAATTTTCTACATTAAGCTACGTGTATACTGTATATTGTATACTTGACGTAATAAGCGACTTTCAAAAATTTTACTTCTAAGGAAATAGAAAAATGAAAGTTTATATGTGGTGCAAGATTAATTTTAAGCTATGACTTTTATTTACACTGCGTAAGTACATGTGTATTTTATTATAAATATAATTTTTACCAGACGCGACAAAGTTGGCAAAAAACGACTCTAACTTACCTCATTTTCTCAAGCCTGATTTTGGTATATGATACGCAGGGACCTGTAACCAGACCGTTTGTAAGCAGCCAGACCAATCGGATGGACCCAACCATCCGCCAGACCGACTTAAAGTTTCGATATGAGCATTAGTAGAATTGAAATATTCTGGGTCTATAAAAGCTAAAAACTTGAATTTTCTACATTAAGATACGTGTATAAGCGACTTTCAAAAATTTTACTTCTAAGGAAATAAAAAAATGTAAGTTTATATGTGGTGCAAGACTAATTTTAAGCTATGAATTTTATTTACACTGCGTAACTACATGTGTATTTTATTATAAATAAAAGAAGAAAAGTAAATTAAACTTTTTTTTCGGTCGTCGAACAAGGTGGTTTATCATCAACCCCGTTATAACCCATGTCGGAGATCCTGAATTTTCAGACACGAATACATTTTTGGCATTCTTTAAATACATGTATGCCGTTATAAAAAGTTTAGAATACTTTACGTGTGTACACAACATATACACTTATACTTTCCACCTCATTTTAACTGAACTTATATAAATGCTTAAATAACTTTTGTAGTATGCGAGGGATTTGACATTATATGCAACATACACATAGTGCCTTTATACATAATGTGAGGTCCCTCGCCCACAAATTAAAAAGGATCGATCTTAAAATTAATTTTAAACCACCTTGTTCGACGACCGAAAAAAAGTTTAATTTACTTTTCTTATTTAAATTTATAATAAAATACACATGTACTTACGCAGTGTAAATAAAATTCATAGCTTAAAATTAATCTTGCACCACATATAAACTTTCATTTTTTTATTTCCTTAGAAGTAAAATTTTTGAAAGTCGCTTATTACGTCAAGTATACAATATACACGTAGCTTAATGTAGAAAATTCAAGTTTTTAGCTTTTATAGACCCGGAATATTTCAATTCTACTAATGCTCATATCGAAACTTTAAGTCGGTCTGGCGGATGGTTGGGTCCATCCGATTGGTCTGGCTGCTTACAAACGGTCTAGTTACAGGTCCCTGCGTATCATATATCAAAATCAGGCTTGAGAAAATGAGGTAAGTTAGAGTCGTTTTTTTCTAACTTTGTCGCGTCTGGTAAAAGTTATGGCCGGCGGAAACGGTCTGGCATTGATGATAACCAATTTCTAACAACGTGCTCTAACACATATATAAAAATCAGCCTTGAGAATTTAAGGAAAGTAAGCACATTTTTTTTTCACCTTCATCACTTGATAGCAAAAAATTGGCCGATGGGCCGAACTAGAAAATATGCACACATTAACCGCCGATATGAACTCTACATTGTCCCAAAGTTTCATCCTTGAGAATTTGAGGAAGGTCTGGCGGGCCTGGGCTCTGGGTCTAATACGGGCTCTACAGATCAGAAGCCCGGTATGGGGGTGACCTTTCTTTCAATTAGGGGCTTATTACTTTTTTAAGACTAGGGAGGTCAACATAACAGTCCCCAGTCGTATCCCTTGAGGTATAACACCTTAATGAGCATTCATTTCCACTATAAGGGTAGTTATTCTTATTCAGTTTCTAATGACGGTGGTTTTAAAAACCATATTTACAAAATGTTAATTTAATAATTTCTATTGCTTTGGGGTATTATTGACATTATATTATTGTATTTTTGCATGCCAAATTATTATAATTGACAATCATAATGTAAATTCTTATAGGTTAACGTAGAATGATTTATACTGTTAATTTACCATTATGAAATAAATAAACTAAACTATAGATAATTCAGAAAATACTCATAAACTGTCCTTTCCATCTGAAATTTTAATGATATGGTAGTCATTTTACATGTAGTATTAGATTAAGCTTTCTGAAAGCCAGCTTCCTCTTATCTGATCCGTATGTTCTCAAATGTGTGGCTGAATGAAAGCCATTGATTGGCTCCTTATTTTTGTACCTATGTCGTTTATTTGAATTTGTAATTAGAGTAATTAGGTTGCGGAGAAGCGATGCGTTGGAGATGGTCGCAAGTTCGTCGATGAGACCTGGTTTTGCGGCACTTGCTGACAAAAGGGAAGTAAGACACCATAGCGGAACACCGCAATCGGTTGCAAGCTTCCCTTGTCAGCTATGTGGCAAAATGTGTCGCTCTCACATAGGTGTCTTTAGTCATCAAAAGCGATGTCTCTCGGACATGGCACCATAAATCGTCTGAAATTGACTCTAAGGCGTAGTAGTAGTAATAGATTAAATACTTATAAACATAACATATAGGTATGTATATAGCAGTATAATGCTTAAAAACATTGATGTAAATACGTATAAGTAAGTTGTAAGTACGTGAAAAAATATTGTTGCATATAAATAATTCAGCTTCAGTTTACAGGATTACAACACGAGTAGAGCCTTCCTAATGTGTTTAGGCTGTATATCCAAAGCTAGAGTAGTACTAGACTGGAACGAAAGTCATTATTGTTTTTTTTTTAATATTTTTTATAATAATATTAATCATATTAAAAATTTTAAGTGACTGCTTAATATGCAATTACAATACATTTCTTGCATAAAAGCCTTACATAGTATTTAGTATTATTCAGGATAATAACACCGTTACAGAGCCTTGCGCTTTCAGGCTGTATAAGCGAAGCTATATAGCTGCGTCTGCGCAGGCGGTCGTCACAAGTGCCGCGTCTGCGCCGCGTAGTGCCGTGTGAAATGCAGTGAGTGGGACACACACAGAAAAACATGGTGAGTACAGCGTACGGTTTTTTTAGGCATTTTTAGGGTTGGAATGGCAGGAAAGGATTGAAGAAAAAAACATGGTGGAATATATATTCAACATAAAATTGTTGTGAAAAAATCAATAAATCAATTAAGTATAAATAATAATAAAAATACAATTATAAACCGTAAAAAAATAAGAATTTCAAACAAGTAGTTGTAATGGGAAAAATAAAAAAAAACAATAGAAATAACACCAAAAGATTTGTAATTCTTTTGAGATTTTTAGACATTTCAATTAGAATAAAAAATATTGAATCTTTCCCATGCATAATAGGAAACTTAAAAAAAAAGTCATGTCAAACTTTTTTTAGAGTGGAAGTAGAATAGGACACACTTACCTCAGATTTTAGTATTTTCTTTTTTTTTCAAATCATAATTTTTCAAGAAACCCCACTTAAAGCTTTGTTTACAAACCATAGCTGCACAAAGTCAAGAAAAAAAAACGTGAGGTGTAATTGAAATAAAAACTTAATTGACATAATGGAGGCGCGTGCGCGTGGTAATCGTGATCTTAATCAATTAGGCCATTTATCAACGCTAGTGATTTGTAATACATTTGTTTATTTTTGTAATCAATAAGGTTTAAAATAATAGAGGGATTTCTGCGGAAGTGATATTGCAATGAGTAAATAAATTGTTTATGTATGCATTACGGGGGCTAGATTGCATAATTAAATAAACAAGTATACTTTTAGCTATAGCGATCTTAAGTACAAATAAAATCACTTATCAGTAAATTATTAGCTTGTAAGAGCTTTGAATGATTCACGGTTATTTTCATTAGTCAATATAAGTCTATTAGATTGTATTTTATTATGCAATAAAAGCTAGAAACTACATAACTATAAAATAAAATAAAATGAACTATTGAATCTGAATCTAAGATGCTAAATTCTAGTTAATTAATTAGTCCAAAATAATGATTTTATTAAATACCGTAATTTATAAATAAAAAAATAAAATATTATTTATTTCAGACCTTGAGCCCATATTAAAATACAATAAATAAAACAAACAAATTAAATTAAAATGAATTGTATAATTAAATTAAATTAAATGCTTTATGCTTTGACATTTATCTAAGTATTCAATTAAACATTAAGATACCAAATCGTTAGATATTATATTAGAATGACTCAAAAAAATTGTCATATCATCCGTAACTAAAACATCATCAAATTGACTTAAATATGTAAATAATAAAAAACAACTTACAAATTCAATTTACCGGAGCTATTATGCAGACATCTTTTAATTAATCCGAATAGATTATATAAAATAATTTAAATTATTTATGAGCCCAACGAAATGTCAATGATAAATGACCTTTGGATGATCCATATTGGATACTGGTAAATGGTAAGGTCAAGGTCAGATTTTAAGTTGAGTGTTCACATTAAAATACTTTTGGAGAACGGATGAATCGAACGTATCTGGAGATTACTCATATAAGTAGATTTTCATAATTATAATGTGGTTTTTCGTTCATAAGTTAGTTAGGTTTTATGTGTTATAAAAAATATTTTTTACATATTCTATTAAGATGTAGAAAGTTGTTCTTAATTTCAAAAATCCAGGATTGAGTGGAATAAGCAAGGGGAGACCTTTGCCCAGTAGGAATTTAACCTCTAAGGCCGTTTTCACATTATCCGATCTGATATCGGGTATCGGACCGACATCCTACACCCGATAAACGCTTCCGATAGTGTCAGATGTCGGACCGATAAAACGCATTGTTCCAAATCAATGAAGTATGATTTTGATACAAAAAATATTTTTAATTTTTTTTATATTTAATAATT
Organism: Leguminivora glycinivorella; assembly: GCF_023078275.1. Lineage (NCBI taxonomy): Eukaryota > Metazoa > Arthropoda > Insecta > Lepidoptera > Tortricidae > Leguminivora > Leguminivora glycinivorella. The sequence continues at coordinate 25,516,951 of NC_062975.1, read as the reverse complement.
ATACGCACTACATTTCAAATATTTTATTGTAAAATTTAAATAACGATCATAAAAATACTCAAGAGTGGCAGCTAAAATAAATAATTTTACATTTAACTATATCTACTAAAAGATGAAAAAAATAGTATCCGCAATTCGGACCGATGAATACCAATCTTTTTTTTTCAACAGAAATTCATCATTAACAGCTGTTTAATAGACGCCATTTTTGTCTCGCACACTACTACAAACGTATACCTACATTATATACGCACACATACAAATATTATCGGCCGACAGCTGGCGGGGGGTCTGGCATGCCAAAAATGTCGGAAGCGTCCTGCCGATATCGGCAGTTCGATGGTGCCTCGGACAAAAACTGTCGTAGGATAGTGCCATCTGGATTAAATCCGCAATTTTTGCGTTTTATATCGTTTTTTAGTAATAATGATCTATCAAATACATAAATAAAGACCTGGAAGCGCATAAATCTTACATTTTACATTCCTTCCTACATCCGATATCGGATCGGATAATGTGAAAACGGCCTAACCCTAAATCAGGCTAGTAAAAAACTTATTTTGAAGAAATAACCCTTATATAAAGCAAAGCCACACATATGTGATAAAACGTAACGCTTTGAAGCTTCATGAAGTGGCTGTCTCCATACAAATCATATGGATGGAATGTGGAGACGGATATGATGACACTGCTAACGCGATCTTTACATTACAATTTATGCACAAACTATCTTGCAAATAAACACTGGTTTATAGAAATACTTAGTTTTATATACTTACGTTTATTATCCTGGTAAGGCCCAATGTACACTACAGTGTACATAGTTGTTGCAATATAATTTGAATCCTTCAAAATTACCAAATAAAGAAGATTTTCCTTTATTACATTGATTTTTAAAACAAACGAAATTCTTACCAATTTATATATAAAACAAGCCTCAAAATCAAAACGGGAAAACTAAATATGTTGAGCCTTACGAGGTTATATTCTCAATAAGTTTATGTACTTGTCTTATGCTATAAAATGTTTTACTACTACAACAAACGCAATATTAGGTACATACTTTATACATATATCTTAACAGTTATAACACATATAAAACGAGTATAATGTTATCTGGTTTTACTCAAACCATAAAATGTTTATAATCTCAGAATCTAATCATTGTATCAGCTTTACGATTTAACTAAGCAATTAAATTTCACACAGTTAAGAATAAAAACAAAATACAATACCTCTAAGCATAGAAAAATTATAAATAATTAAACAAAAACACTTTTTTTCAATGTAAATGGAGAAAATCTACTTTATTCATCGCTACATGAATAACTAACTAAAAAATACTAATTAACAAACTAGTTTATTAAAACTAACATTACTATAAAACTAAACCCTATTCACAAAACTTGTTCCGGGCCCTCTCAGGTGCAAAGGTGCCCATCACACTCGATGCGTTCCCACGCTAAATGTAAATTATTTTACAGCCTACAAACTTTGAACCTGCTCATATCAATTGTTTTTAAACATAAAACTTATCCATACTAATATTATAAATGGGAAAGTGTGTGTGTCTGTTTGTTTGCCGTCTTTCACGGCAAAACGAAGCGGCGAAATGACGTGATTTTTTTAAGTGGAGATAGTTGAAGGGATGGAGAGTGACATAGGCTACTTTTTGTCTCCTTCTAACACGAGCGAAGCCCCGAGCAAGAGCTAGTATACACGAGCTAGCTACATATCATTTTCATTACAAATTGTATATCAGAATTAGCCTCCTGATCTCTGACAGAGCGAGTGGACAAAATATCATAAATATCGAAGCGTATTCCAATATTCAAATCATGATCTCGATTTAAACACGATCTAGTACTTTGATGTATGCAATAAGTTAGTACAGTGTGCGTATCCGAATGCACAAACGCTTTACGGTTCGCTCACGATTCGTTCACGATTCGCTCACGGTTCGTTCACGATTCGCTGACGATTCGTTCAAGATTCGCTCACGATTCTCTCACGATTCGTTCACGATTTGTGAGCGTTTCGTTAAGCGTTTGTGCATTCGACTACAGGTTTGTTTATTTGTTTAAGAATGTCCCATAATACCTCTATTGATTTATTAATTATTCATATCGTCTCACCACCCTCTTTCCTTGCGTAGGTGTCCTAGAAATCGACTGTGGTATATAAGTTCAATTGCATCGACACTCAAGCATTACAATTTCGATCACAAACTATAACTTTTTTTGGGTGAAATAAAAGGACCTACTTTACATACCTAGTGACTTTTAAGGACATAATGACGTTTATCATGCTGAAATCGTTAAAAAAACTGGATGTTTCACAAAATCGAGTGGCATGGCGTTTTGGTTGGAACACCCAATTTTTTCCGCGATTTCAGCATTGGTGCCATAATAAAAATTGCTCATTATGACCACAAAAGCCACTATGCAAAGTATGGCTGGTCCTTCTTATTTCATCCTATATACCGGGTGGGGCCTGTAACAAAAGCAAAAAATTAAACTGTAGGCTGTACTCCTTACACAGACTAACATTTGTTCAGCGACTTTTAAAAATAACTTGTATTTTGTTATTTATCACCCTTAAAAGTTTTTCCTAAGAGGTAATGTATTGCGAATTCTGTTAAGTCTAAAGTGTGACTGACAACGTCAATGACAACAATAATGGCGTCCATTGAAGCTAATATTTATTTTGTATGAAAAATAAGAAAATTAAAGACTTCATAATTTTTAAAAGTCGCTGAAGAAATGTTGGTCAGTTTAAGGAGTACAGCCTACAGTTTAATTTTTTGCTTTTGTTACAGGCCCCACCCTGTATAACATTCATATTATTCATACTATCAAGGATAATTTAGGCATATTAGGATTGACAATCTTCATACTAAGAATCGTACTTCAATTTTTTAGCGCGCCACCTATTAAATACTATCATAACTACAATGATAAAACCTACAAATTTATTTTTTCAAAATGTGTATTAATGTGATGTCATGACATTAATATAAAAAATTATATAATTTATTCTTATAAAAAATAAAAACACGCAAAAATATCAGCACTTCCAGGTTGCGAACAGCGCCATCTAGTTTTATCCCTAAAAGGCCCATACATTTCAGGGGTAAGACTTTTTTGTATGAGCTTTGTCAGTCCCAGTATATATCGTCCCTGATACTATGAATGTTATATCCAACCCTTACTAATATGAATCTGAACGATGAATATCACATCGACATCAGTAATCATATTTTCAAGTCCGAATGCGCACACGCAGGTCAGAACTGACGCAACAGCCAAAGGTCACAGCGGCCGTTGCTCACCACATTATTGAAAATTGAGAAAAACGTGTATGAGATGAATATTAACTTATTGAAATGAACTCCTTGAACCTAGGTAAGGACCTAGGTTTTCTTGACACAGATTTAAAAATTATCTATGCAGACTTTGTGCATTGTTTTTTAATGCAATAATACAAATGGAATTTTAGTATATAATTATTAATTAAATAAAAACTGTTAATTGCGCTTTTGTCACATCAAATGTATTTAACAGCCATTGATGATTTTCTTGCACGTTAAGTACTTTTAGAACAGTCTACCCGTGACCACGGACGTAATGTCATGTCCGAAACGTCGGGTTAAATATAAAACGTAAGTTTTACGCAATTAAGTCCCGTTTTAATTTAATAATATGAGTGAATATATAATCAGAGAAAATAATACAAGAATTGATGAAGTTGTTCAGTTTTACTAACTGTTTGTGTGTGTGTGTCTGTCTGTGGCATCGTAGCTCCCGAACGGATGGACCAAGATTTAGATTTAGTTTTTTTTGTTTGAAAGCTGTGAAAGAAATTAGTCGAGAGTAAGAGCACTCTGTTTCATGAAACATGAGCCATGTTTCATGAAAGTCTGTCTACTATGTCGGGTTTTTTTCAAAATTTTTATTTTATTGTTAGGTTGTAAGTACGTTTTTGCAGCCTTTATGTCTCTCAACTTTAAGTATTTTTGTCCTAGTCTTGAGCAACGGTTTTTCTGATTTTTAACCCCCGACACAAAAAGGACGGGGTGTTATAAGTTTGACGTGTCTGTCTGTCTGTGTGTGTGTCTGTCTGTGGCATCGTAGCTTCCGAACGGATGAACCGATTTAGATTTAGTTTTTTTTTTTGTCTGAAAGCTGAGTTAGTCGGGAGTGTTCTTAGCTCTTTCATGAAAATCGGTTTACTATGTTGCTGTAAGGGGTTTTTTCAAATTTTTAATTTTGTGGTTATACTTAACCTATTTGAGTGTCCCACAAAATTCCATTCCTGTTCTCCATATCCCCGGGCTAGTTCACGAAGGCCTCAAGGTCTGATGGTGCTTTTTTTACGAACTAGTGCAAGAAGTGCTTCATTTCTTGTCAAGTCAAAACATCAGAAAAGACTTCGTACAATACACGTGAGAAAAGGAAATTTGTAATAAAGTAATAAAATCAAAAACCCAATGTTTTTTGAAAATAATTTATTTTCAGTACATATGGTATTTTTTTTAGAACTAGTGCGAGAAGTAGTTCATTTCTTGTCAGGGCGAAACATCGGAGGGCCATCAGTACTGAAAAACGTCGTACGATACACGTGCTAAAAGGAAATTTGTAACTCGTGTCGATTTAAAACACTTTTTTTCCGCACTTGTATCGTATCGTACTTGTATGTACCTACTATTTTATGCCTACAAGTCAGCATTAAATTTCTGGTATCATGCCTGATACATGTATTGATAGCAAGAAATCTTATACTATGGCAAAGGTCGATCCGATAGCAGGATACACTCGCCAGCTGCCCTTACGTAGGCAGCGTAATTGATATCCAGAGAAATACCAAGCCTATGAATACATACACACGATATTTCCAGAAAAATATATTAAGGGAAAATAACAATGTATTATAAAATGTACTATAAATGTATATGTATATTGTAAAATGTACTAACAAACTTATTGGACCCAAGTAGTCTGAAACTCTGAAATAAATGCATTTTATTTTTATTGTACTATGTACTTGATAAAGAAGCAGGTATTTAGGGTTCTCAAAGGTCGGCAACGCATAAGTGGCTCCCCTGATGTTGCTTATGTCCATGGGCGGTGATGACTGCTTCCCATCAGGCGGCTCGCCAGCTCGTTTGCTGCCTATTTGATAAAAAATCCAGAATTAATTTTTAATACACATAACATACATCCATGTAATCACACCTGTATCACATAAAGGGGTAGGCAGAGCACATGAACTACTAAGTTTCAGTGCCACTCTTGGCAAAAAGGGTTTGAAAGAAATCCAAATTGTGACATTGCAGTGACAGGTTGCCAGCCTCTCGCCTACGCCACAGTTTAACCCATATCCCACAGTCGACTTCTACGACACCCACGGGAAGAAAGGGGGTGGTGAAATTCTTAACCCATCACCACCGTTTTGAATAATTATTCATTAATCAGTATATCATTCGTTTAAAATTGTTAACATGAAAAAACCTTTTTTATTGAATTATCTATTAGTGTTAGTAAATATGAACGATATTTTTACAATGTTATTATTTGTTTAGCAAAAGACTTAGGTGTGACTAGATTAATACAAATAAAACAACACATTGAGATGTTAAGGAAAATTATCAAAATACCAATGAAATAGGTACACCGAATAATCCATAATTATACCTACCAATTATGAGTTTTTCTTAACATTTGCATGTTATGCAAAATTGACTGTTTTTTCTTTTTCTTAAATAGAATTAACAATACCCCTTTAAGAACAACGACGCATGAAAAAAAAAACACATCGATAGCATACCGCGCTTTTGTCACAGACAGACTGATATCGTATTGAGTTGAAATCTTATAAACATAGTTCGAACACGACCGACAATTACAACGAACATAATTATAATTATAAATACTTTTCTAATGATAATATCTTATTAAAAGATTCCTCCTCCATACTGTCATCTATGACTTTTTGCGTAACTTACCTTGAATCTTGACGTCGCCAAGTATGAGTCGAGAATTGATTTGAAAATGACTAAGTTTAAATCAATTACGACAGATATCAAAGTCATTAGCACCAAGGATAAGTTATCTGTCAATTATTAGATGAACAAGAGTCATTCGAACTTACATTTTGATAGAATGAATAGTATGATGCCATTTTGACATAGCTATCGTGTCCAATTCGCTCGAATCCGGTCGTGTACAACGAGCAGCAAAATTACATGGCGAATTGCCGGCCTATTGTCCCAGATTTGTAAGAACCTCTTTTTGACACATGACAGCGACCACAAAACGTAAACTCGCTCAACCTAATGAAATTTTAAATAAAATCCTGTAATAATATCTAGTACTTAAAAACAATATTTCGCTTACTTTAAACATAATCTAACACATGTTACATTTTTACGGATTTTCGTTAGTGAGTATTTTACGATATTAATTTATCACCCAGGATTTACTTATTATGTCATTTATCATTCATTTTTATTTTTAAACTAGTGCTGTGGCAGAGTCTGTCATTTCGATTCAAATGACATTTCATTAAGTTGATAGAAATCGTATATTTGTTTAAGCACCTCCTTGTACGTAGGGCCCAATCGATTCAACCAACTCGAAATTAATCGTTAGACTTGGCAAACGATACGTCTTAGCCACATCGCAACATACTTCAAAACAAATGTGTCAAAAATGTGAACTTACAAATCCGGGACAGTAGACGAAGAGGCAATCGTTGACGCTACGAGGCGATCTAAACGCAGTCTGGCTCTGTCGCGCCATAGAAGAGCCAAGGCTCGGAACCGGTTTATTTTTACCGGTTAAAACCGGTTTATTTCGATTTTACTCCGAACTTTTTAAAGAACGCTAACGACATGAGGACTTTATTTTAACCGAAATAAACCGGTTTATTCGACGAGCGGCGAGACGCATTTAAATACCTACGTTCACGCAGCGAGTTTTTGTTTGGTTAGAACGGTATTACCTATCATGCTGCGGAATAAACCGGTTATATTTATTCTAAACCGGTTAATCGAACGAAACCTTTATGAAAGAGTTCTCCTAACAACCGGTTTAAAAATAGCGGCTTTTCGAGCGAAAATGAAATTTAAAGGTTTGTCCACAAGTACAATATGATAACGGTTTGAAAATTTAACCGGTATCCGACCGAGCCCAGGGTGGCTAGCCGAATGGCACAATCGCTCACGAAACGCTCACGAAACGAAGCGCTAGTAGATATCTATCTCTATCGCGCTTGCGTATTGGCGCGACAGAGCCAGCAGCGTATCGCTTTCGTTTGGCGTCGGAGAAATGCCATTCGGCTACGGGGCCTGGGTGGCTAGCCGAATGGCACAATCGCTCACGAAACGCTCACGAAACGAAGCGCTAGTAGATATCTATCTCTATCGCGCTTGCGTATTGGCGCGACAGAGCCAGCGGCGTATCGCTTTCGTTTGGCGTCGGAGAAATGCCATTCGGCTACGGGGCCTGGGTGGCTAGCCGAATGGCACAATCGCTCACGAAACGCTCACGAAACGAAGCGCTAGTAGATATCTATCTCTATCGCGCTTGCGTATTGGCGCGACAGAGCCAGCGGCGTATCGCTTTCGTTTGGCGTCGGAGAAATGCCATTCGGCTACGGGGCCTGGGTGGCTAGCCGAATGGCACAATCGCTCACGAAACGCTCACGAAACGAAGCGCTAGTAGATATCTATCTCTATCGCGCTTGCGTATTGGCGCGACAGAGCCAGCGGCGTATCGCTTTCGTTTGGCGTCGGAGAAATGCCATTCGGCTACGGGGCCTGGGTGGCTAGCCGAATGGCACAATCGCTCACGAAACGCTCACGAAACGAAGCGCTAGTAGATATCTATCTCTATCGCGCTTGCGTATTGGCGCGACAGAGCCAGCGGCGTATCGCTTTCGTTTGGCGTCGGAGAAATGCCATTCGGCTACGGGGCCTGGGTGGCTAGCCGAATGGCACAATCGCTCACGAAACGCTCACGAAACGAAGCGCTAGTAGATATCTATCTCTATCGCGCTTGCGTATTGGCGCGACAGAGCCAGCGGCGTATCGCTTTCGTTTGGCGTCGGAGAAATGCCATTCGGCTACGGGGCCTGAGAAGAGCGATAGGGTAGAGCTACCTTGCGCTTACGAAGCGTTAGGGATTGTGAAGTTGGTTTTGTACCCTACATGTAACAAAAATTTGATATGAAGATATGTAGTTTTTTAGGGTTCCGTAGTCAACTAGGAACCCTTATCGTCCGTCCGCGGATAATCTCAGTGACCGTTAGCACTAGAAAGCTGAAATTTGGTACCAATATGTATATCAATAAATAAAATAAAATAAAAAAATCAATCACGCCGACAAATTGGTAAAATTAAAATTGGAAATAATGTTTTGTTAGGGTGCCCCCCCCCCTACATGTAAAGTGGGGACTTTTTTTTTCATTCCAACCCCAACGTGTGATATATTTTTGGATAGGTATTTAAAAATGAATAAGGGTTCACTAAAATCATTTTTTTGATAATATTAACATTTTCGGAAATAAGCGCTCCTAAAGGGAAAAAAAGGTGTCCCCCCCCCCTCTAACTTTTGAACCATATGTTTAAAAAATATGAAAAAAATCACAAAAGTTGAACTTCATAAAGACTTTCTAGGAAAATTGTTTTTAACTTGATAGGTTAAGTAGTTTTTGAGAAAAATACGGAAAACTACGGAACCTTACACTGAGCGTGGCCCGACACGCTCTTGGCCGGTTTTATTACGAAATCATCATTATAGGCTGACAAAGCTGTAGGCAGAAGTAAGTTTCTGACAATTGTTTAGTAAGTCATATAGCTTGTCACACAAATCATGCTTAAACACGGTTTATGCTTGTAGATTGTAAAATTAATTTATGCAAAGCAAATTTAGCCATAGGAAAATATTTCCTTTAGTACTTACTGGCGATTCATTTACATTATTCAATATCTGTACTAACGAAATATATTATTTATTGCCCGTGTGGTGACGGGTTAAGAATTTCACCATCCCTTTCTTCCCGCGGGTGTCGTAGAAGTTGACTGTGGGATATGGGTTAAATTGTAGCGTAGGCGAGAGGCTGGCAACCTGTCACTGCAATGTCACAGTTTCGTTTTCTTTCAACCCCTTATTCGCCAAGAGTGGCACTGAAAGTTGAGTATTCATGTGCTCTGCCTACACCTTTATGGGACACAGGCGTGATTGTATGTATGTACCTATGCATGAAAGCATTAACTTATATTTCTTTAGTAATACATAATAGTAAAACACTTTTTTCTACAAAATACAAAAACGGAAAAAACTCACACAGCATTGGCACAAACACAAAGTTCTATCCTTTTTAGGGATCTACCAGTAAACCTCAGATAGTATCAGATTCATTAATTAACGAATAAGAACCTTGAAGAGGTGCGAATTTCAACAGTGTACCTCAGTAGCCAATAACTTAAGATTACGCCATAGCCAACACTGACCTATCCAATCCATATCGTAGTAGACCTAGTGTTGTCATCATAAACGAAACAGCTATAACCTTTACAAATTGACTTTTAGCACAGTTGGTAGTAAAAGAATCCACAAACAAGCCTCCATGCTTAGTATGTATGTATGTATACACCGTGTTTCACTTAACACTAAAAACCTGAGAACAGTTTGCTCAGAATCGAGAGTAGAATCGATTGAGCTATATCTTGATGGGGGTAGTATTTTTATTTAAATTAGTATTATTACTTATTTTTTACGTGACTATTCTATTGTACTCGTAATACAACATTGTGTATATCGCACTGCTAGAGGTTGTTTACCTTTTTGAGTATTAGTAATGGCTGGTTACTTGGACGATTATTTTTTCCGCTAAGAGTTTGACGTTGTTTGTCAGTTTAATCTTAATGTTTATCATAAGTCATAACAAACTGAACTCGTACCTAATTACAACCTTGTCATTTTGAATATTGGGTTTAAAAATGCTTACTGCGATTACCTGTTCAATTTGAAGTTTAATTTAACAAAGCTTTAAAGTGTTTTACAGTGACATCTTAGCTGTCTATTGGTAAACCTTATGTCGTTGCAGAAACGTACACAAATAAATAATTTTATGGTTTATGATGGTAGTTAGCAATTATTTTATTGAGTGTAGAGCTAAAAGTCAAGTAGAGCTGTACAGAAAATTAAAAATTCAATCTAAAAAAAAAGTAACCATCAGATTAAAAGATGAATACTCTAGATGAGTTTAAAAAAAATAAAAATCAGTTGGGGTGTCTGAGGTTTTGAATGATACCAGAAACACGTTGTATAGTATGTACTAGAAACAATGTGAAAAAAAAATTTACTACCTATACCTACCTTGTGTAAATTGACTACCTCATGTGTTGTGCCTATCCGATTTGGGAATACAAATTGTTGTATTATGAATATGCGTTAGTATTTCACAAAAAAGTGCTACTAATCATTACTATTTCGAAAGGTAGGAGTTACCTATCCGTACGTTTATTTTACAATATTTTACAGCACCTTTATTATAGCCCTTTAAAGTTTCAAAATAGTCAAATAAAGTAAGTATTAGTTTGCGCAGTAAATACCTAGTACGGTAAATTACCGCCACAATTATTATATAGCTACTTACTGTAAAACATCAAAAAATATATTTTGAAACAATTTCATTGACATAGTACCGTATACATAATAAAAGTTAATCTGAGCCTCTATTAGCTACTGTATCTACTTACCGTCAGCCAATCTGAATGCACAAACAAGAGTACCTATTAGGCATCCATTGTGTTTACCAAATGGCCATCTTGACCATCAAATGGACAAGACTAGTGGACGAACACTTGACATATACATTCATATTGTTAAATAATAAAATTCAAATCGTAAACCTCACTGCGGAGACATAAGGTCTACAAAATAATTTTTCGGGTTTCATTCGTCACCACTGTCACCAGTATTTATTGATATCAACATTGGTAAGATTTAGAAATTATTAGATTTAAGATGAAATAAAATCTGTGTGTCTGGTTTTTACATTTTTAAGACAGATACTTCTGTCTGAGATCTGTGTAAGAATGTCCTATAATATTTATTTATTTATTTATTTATTTTATACTTCAGGTTCCATATTTAATGAAGATTTTTTTTCATTACTAATAGCCAAAAAGCAAAAAAAAAATACCCCTTTTGTTGTTGAATCGGGTGTAGGTAAAGAGGGAAAGCTTCAAGAAAATCTGTCTCCTCATTAAAATTATGCAAGTCTCGGCCAGATAATATTCAGTCTCGCCGATAGGCCGATATATGTAACTATTTATATTACACAATAAGCTTTCTATCCTGGTTCTATACAAGAAGGAATTCTTTTAACAAAAAAAGAAAGTTCTAAATTCAAAATTGACCTAGATCAAGAGGTGGTCAGACACACCACTGACCGATTTTTAAAGACACCGACAGCTTAGTGCGTTTTCACATTATCCGATCCGATATCGGATGTCGGAAAGATTTCAAAGCCAAAAATCAAAGATTGTGGCTTAAATGTATGGGATATCGGTCCTACATCCGATATCGGATCGGATAATGTGAAAACGCACTTATACACTAATCAGCTGTGTCTATGTTTGAACACCTGCGAACACGCCGTGGTTGCCACACACTGACAAATGAGTTGGCTAAGTGTTATCTAAACGATTTTTCCTAAGAAGCTATACAAAGCGGCGCGGAATGTTGCAAATGTACGGCGGTTCTCAGACGCCTGTGGTGTCCGACACGAGAGGTAGCGGGTAGTTCTCAACGTGTGGAAATGGGCCATTTTTTTAAAAGTTGTCCACCCCACTTTTTTGTAACATGGGTATTTTTTACGCGATTAATGCTCAGAATCGCGAGCTCTTTCGATCCTGATAGAAGAAAAAAAATGTCCCAAGATTACCATACATTTTTTCGAACCTTCCATTCCGTTACCGCCCTACAAAATGTATGAAAAAATGATAACGGAATGGGAAAAAACCTTGGGACACTTTTTTCTCCGATTAGAATTGTAGAGTTCGCGATTCTGAGTGGAAACCATATAAAAAATTCCAAATCCAAAAAAAAGTGGGGTTGACAACTTAAAAAAAATATGGCTCAAATATACTTGCGCCCATCGTTATTGTATTTTTTTAATTTTCCAACATAATTTAAGCTCATTCAAACTTTAAAAGTAAGAAAGCGTTAGAACCGGTATAAGTATTCTACAGTTCGGTTTTTGGTAGCTTTTACGGAAAGCACGTAGCCTTCTTTTATGAATAACTAAACCTTGAAGGAAGTGTTAAACTAGTTTCAAGAGTAGTATAACGTCCTTGTATATTTTACATAGTTATAATAAAATCTATTTGTAGAATAAAATATCGAAATAAAATCATTTCCGTGTAACAAATGCAAATTATCGCAAAGGAATCAAGTTTGTAATACTAGTACTCTTACATGACGAATTATTTATAAAACTGGTTGCGATTCCTAAAATGCTAGTTGTTATGCTCATCTAGAGACCTCTTAGTTAAATGTCAGTAATATAATCTTCCTTACTTTTTGTAGCATACTTTAAGCCTACAATTTAAAAATAGATATTTACTATTTTAGCATTGACCTCTGATGCAATAATTTTAAGTCATGTCATGAACATTTAAGAACATAAGTAGGTTTGTATGTTTGTATTACACATGCGTAGAAAATACAGTATTTTATCATTTTGTTGCATAAATATTTACTATAGGTTTAAAAATGTACCGATAAGGCAAAAATACAGAATACTGAATAATTCCGTAATCGCTACATTTACCTGTAATTTACATTTACTTGTTTTTATAATAGCATGCAATCTTACTATTAATGAGTACTTGGAAGTAGAATAATAACAATAATATTTGCGGGGGCAGCTTGTGGCGAGCTGACGGTGAGTGGTGACACCGCGGACCCCTATTCCAGAGGGCACTTCCATCTAGCCCTCGCCTCTGCGCTTGCCTTAACCGGCCGGCCAGAGTGGATTCGCAAGAGCGGGACCTATGCTCCAGGTTGGAAGTGTAAAATGTCATAACGCCGGCGGCCTGCTGAACGGATCACCGGGATCTGGCTACCGCAGTCTCACCTCTCGACAACCTTTCAGCCACTCTTCAAGTGTTGCTCTGTTGTCGCACCGTGCGTGCGGCCGTTTTGCAGGGCCCACTCAATGAGTTGGCGAGTCACCGCCTGTCTTTTACAATCCTGAGACTAGTTGTCATGGCAGGTGTCCGATAGTCTCCCCCCATAGACCATTATCCAGTCCATCCAACTTGCACAACAGTAACCTATGACCTTAGTTCCCATCGCAGCACAAAAGTGCTGCACTGAAATAGTCTTTACACCTGGCGGGGACCATCTCCGGATGTATCATATTGTGCGCTCGGGGATGGTATCCGCCACGTGTATCCCTTGCCTTTAGATTAAAGTGTCTAAAAGGGCCTCTGTGATGTTGGCTTCGGCCCCACACATGCCTCCCAAAAGTCCGGGACCCCATGGTCCCGAGATATTGTAAGACATACAAACAATAATATATCTCATCATCATCATCATATATCTAAAGTAGGTACTGTATTCTGACCTACTTTTTATTTTTTATTCTAGCCAAAATTATTGATACTATTGAGTTCCAAAGAAGTTTAAACTCACGACTTCTATTTCTAAATTAAGCGTTGAAGGAAATATCGCTCTCTACCTATGCCTTAACCCCTCTCTAACAATATGTACGCATGTCAACGCTTCCACAATGAGATGGAGCGAGCGATAGTTTTGTATTCATTTGTTTAACCAGTATACATATTTACAATGCATTTGTAGTTGTATATTCACAACACAACGACTCTTAGTTAGCAACTAGTTAGTCTACCTGACCTCTCTAGTCTAGTTAGTTAGTGACCTATGATTATTGGAGATACCTACTATTAAGTGGAGATAGTTGAAGGGATGGAGAGTGACATAGGCTACTTTTTGTCTCTTTCTAACGCGAGCGAAGTCGCGGGCAAAAGCTAGTTTTTTTTTATAAAATAGGTATGTATTAACCAGAGTAATTGAAATAAAATGTAAATTAATTTGTAAACAAAATATTTCCCGGAAAGAGCGCAGTCTTCTGTCACAGATATCTCACATTTTTATTAAAAATAAATTATCCTTCTGGATCCTGGTGCCTTCGTACGAGGTGCTCGTACATAGGGTTTGAACTTTTACAAGAATACAAAACCGCCTTCAAAAATAAGCGCGTTACAAAACACGGAGAAACTAAAAAGCAAAAAATAATAAACCTTTGAATTCAGATTTCTTATCGGATTGCAATAATCAAAACATCCAAATTATAAACAAATCAATTATTTTTGTAGTCGGTACCAGACCTGTTCGTCGCCTTGCTATCCTGTTTGCCCCACCCAACCATACGCAGGCTGGCCCCGACTCCAAAAATAATTGATTTGTTTATAATTTGGATGTTTTGATTATTGCAATCCGATGAGAAATCTGAATTCAAAGATTTATTATTTTTTGCTTTTTAGTTTCTCCGTGTTTTGTAACGCGCTTATTTTTCAATAATTCAATTCAATAATTTTTATTTCGGAAAAAATCCATAGTGTTAGTGTACATTCCCTTAAACCTATGTTAGTTACATTTACATATTATTTATTACATCTAAAAAAAAAAAAAAAAAAAAAAAAAAAAAAAAAAAAAAAAAAAAAAAACTAAAACTATAATAAATTATACACTTGGCCTCTGGATTCCATATGTACACCATCCCAGTGTCTCCAGATAGCACAAGCAGGCGATTCCAACACTAGGCGCACAAGGCTGTTGGAGCTGTCTCGCACGCGACGCATCAGGGAGGCAGTTCTTTTGCGTATTATAGCACCGAAACTGTCAGTGCGGGCCTCAGCGAACATGCCTGACGCACTGCAATAACGAGGCAGTCCCAACAGCATCCTTTTGAAGCCCAACAGCATTTTTGAAGGCTGTTTTATTTTTTGTTAAAAAGTTTATTTATTTGTTGATTTTTAGTGGTTCCCATTGATATTATATGTATCAGTCCGAATATATGTACAGTAGTGAAAGAATTATCCTTTAACTCCTAACCATTGAAAATCGGTTCAAGATTCTCGGAGAGATCGAGTAACATAACATTCAGTTGAATTGCGAACCTCCTCCTTTTAGGGTTCCGTTTTTGAAGTCGGTTAAAAAGAAATTTCGAAATTCAAATGCCCAAAAATTTGCCAAGGATCCAGGAAGTTAGTTGATACATTTATTAGAATACACAGTTTCATATGCCATTTTTCAAATATAAAAACCTGCGCAGGGCGACTGCAATCGCATGTTTCACATGGCGATCCCTATCTTTTGTTTCCTACCAATTTTTACTTACGCCTCTAGATTAAAAACGTGTCAAATAGCCCATTGTAGTGCGAACGATCTGATAACGAAGGTACAGTTTGCTACACAAGTGATGAATGACTCAACCACCGTCCTTACAAACGTAACGTAAGCTTTGTTGTCTTTCGTAATGCTCCTGTTTCTCGGTTACTGACCTTAAGTATAAACAATGTAGGGTATAATTAATGCAAAAATATCAAGTTTTGAAGGCTATGGGATTTGTGGACCTAGTAGGAGAGCTTATTTGAGAAGAACTTCTACTTCAAGTGCTTCAAATAAGTACTTACAATAAAATTTGACAACATGTACTCAATGGATTTTAGAAACAATATTTTTTTTGCTATTAGTTTTGGTATACGTAGCATACTTCGATGGAAATCGCGAATGAAAAAAATCATTAGTTATTGAAATTAATGGTCTTAAATACCTATACAAAATAACTAAGGTAACAATCAATATTAGTCAGTCAGTTTATTTAGTTGATATTATAAGTACTACATCTTACCTGTGTTGTGTCTATTTATTTGAATTGTAATTTTAATTCTGACTAATTGTAATTTATTAATTTTTAAGTTAAGTTCCTGCATGTATATTTATATAATTAATTTGCTCTCGTCCTTTTTGATATTTGTATGCCAACCGTCAAAACATAGTTTGTTCAGACCATTCATACTCATACTCATACTCATTTATTTATAATATTGACATAACCATAGACCGAAGACCTAATATGTATGTACCTATGTTCTACAAATAAAGCATTCTGATTCTGAATTTAGACCAGCCTTTAAAAATATATAGAAGATCTGCAAAGTATTAATCAAATTTAGGATAATTGTAGAGGGAAAACCATCGAACATTTAGGCATTCTGTATGTGCATAAGTATTGCACAACAAAAAATCAAGATGATTAATATATCTGGAAATACAGTATCATATATCTGACCAATCTGTCGGCCCAAGGCCCTCACAACACTTTCGTCCAATTTTGCAACTCATAATGACGAATCGTCAGATTAAAAATTCCAGATGTACCGTATTTTACGCTGTATATTGAGGAAAATGAGGTCGAGATTGTATTGGCAGGTGAAATTTATCGGTAGGGCTTTTGCAACACTTTCTTCGATTTCTTGGATGTTCGGCGACCTTTTCAAGATTGCTTGATAATAAAACACCTGTGATAAATTTATTACGCAGATTCATTATATCAGCGGTAATTAAATGGAATTATTGTTTCATTAGAAACAAATTTATTCATATTTTATAGCATTAATTCATTAAAATATCCAATCACAGTTGTACTTTATTATTCACTGAAGTAGACTATAAAACCCTAGGACGGCAACGGAAATGAAGGCTGCGACAAATGCCAGTTATAAATAAAAATATTAAGTTTTTTTCGTTTTCGTACAGTTGATAAATAAATGTACATACTTACTTCATTTTCACTTATGGTTATGACTAAACAATTATGAAAAATCTTTAAAAGTAATTGTAAACAGGTGATCAAGTAGGTACCTATCCAGTTTTGCTGTCTTATTGGATCGACACGACGGTCAGACTTAGATTAAAGATTACTTTAAAAACGTTCGATATTCGAAATGAAACAAATGTCTGATCGACGAATTCTATCGTCGCAAATATGATCTCTCATCTTATTCATTTCTATCATCTCATCACACTCGCACACTGAATGTGCTACTGCACGCAGGCGGAGCTTGAGTTATAGAAAAATCGTTCTCTCTAGGAAGTTAAGAAATTTCTAGAGGTAGTACTGTATTGAACTCTTTTTTAACTGTTTGCATATTTTTTATAATGCAAGTGTGATGAAAAACATTGTGTATAACTCGGGAAGTCTGAATATTACTAACTCGAGTCTTTAAACCGATCCGGCAAGTCGTCGCGATTTAACTTACTCTCGTTAGTGATATTCAACTTCCTCCCCTTGTTGCACATGCACAGTGTACTATTTTTTGTAGCAGATTGCACTAATATTCCAAGTGTAAATGTAATTATAGTATGATACGGAAAAGTAAAAATTACGATGCATTTGTGAATGCGATGATGCACCATTTTCTTATCGCTCTTAAGCATATTATACGTAGCGTACCTACAAAACTTATGATAGGTATGGATGTAAATAAAACTCATTAAAAAATAATTAACTATCTTATGAGCACTCTTTTTCTCCCAGAACCTCAGGTGTCTAATCCTAAATTTTCCCTTGACCGTGGTTGAAATTCCTCGCAAAGGCCACACAGAATTGATTCACACTCAATACTCATTACCAACAAATTAAGCGGTAACATTTGATCAGCCTTGGGCCAAGTAGGCTTCGCAGATGTCGTTAATGTGTAGGCTTTAATGGTGTGCTATAAACGAAGAGGTGATTGGAATCCTTTGGCTTAGGAATCGAAGCTATATAATTTTGATTAGAGTTATATCTACTGAAAAGCCACTTGATATTATGGTTTCACTTGAGAACCGACTTGAACAAAAATAAGTATTCTAAATTTTGTTGAATTCTAGATGAAGCACAAATTGGAAACAGATAATTTAGCTTTAAAATATCAGCAATTTGGGTAATTATTCTGCCAACAATGGTTTAAAGTTTAGATATTGTGAGTTCCCTAATCCTAAAATAAAAGGCTGCAACTTATGTATTTTAGGTAGTTTTTTTCCTTAATTACTTCCTTAAATAATAATTATGTATAGGTTACTAGGTAAGTATATGTATAATATTTGTATGAAACTTAAAAAAATGTATCATAATAAATCATTAAGTTTTGTAATTTACCTGAATTAGGACGCCCGTTTAAGAAACCTTTTGGTTTTTTGTCAGCACGTTAAAATCTCGAGACTGGACTTAAATGACGAATTCGTTCTAAATGTTTTGTTACTAAAGTAAACTGACGATTCATACAAGTCAGTAGCATGTTACGACAATGATTGGCAGCCATCTTTATAACAAAGGAAATGGTCTTTACAGTTCACAACAATCACAACTTTTACTTTCGATTTATGTTAACATCAACTCAAGGAATAGAAAGTGAAGTTTCAAAGTCAAAATTGTCTGTACCTACTCGTAGCAGACAAAATTTGAATGACAGATTTCAAAATGAGGAAGTCAACTGACATGTTATCATATCTAACATTATTTCTTGCTTTAGAACACATGCTGTAAGTATGTTTCCATTTTCATACCGAATTCTGTCCTAATAACCTGGCTCACTGTTTTTACAGTTTGGGGGGCATCTTAATAAATGTAGCCAGGTAAAAATTTTTTTCTTTTTATTTTTCTATGCCAGTTTTTTCAGGCCTTTGCCCAGCAGTAGGCTACCATATAGGCTAATAAAAAAAGGAAAAAAAGTTTTATTACACTCTCTGAGACTTACGGGCCTTGCACACTAGAGTGGTGCCTAGCGTGCCGCGTCGGTGAGTCGTTGTCGCATTTGTAGAATGTGCGAAAAGAATGCACCGACGTCATAGGTCATATCTTGCTACCGTGCTTACTCTCCTGTAGACAGGACCTGAAAGAGAGTGCATAGTATAGGCCCCGTCGCGGAATGGCATTTCTGCGACGCAAAACGCCACCAAAACGCCGCAAAAATGTAGTCTGGCTCTGTCGCGCCAATACGCAAGAGCGATAGAGATAGATAGCTACGAAAGAGATATTATCATGAGCGTTTCGTGCGCGTTTGTGCATTTGGCTACGCACACTGGTGTATCCTATTCGGCCCTTTAAACAGATGTGATACTCATGTGATCTAACAAAACTGGCACAATAGGAAGCGACACACAATACTGACGAACGACTTTGTTTTCAACATAAATAATTTATTCATATAGCACCTACATAAACCATTAAGATAGACGGTCAAGTCAGCGCGACGACAGGGTACGTAACCAAATGGACAAACGCTTACGATAACATCGTTATCATAGCTAGCTATCTCTATCGCTCTGCCGTATTGGCGCGATAGAGCCTGACTGCGTTTCGGTCGGTATCTAGCGTAAGCGAGTGTCATTTCAGCTAGGCTTGCTGACAGTGATTGAAGATGGCTACTGACGAAATGACGATCTTTGACCTATTATTGTGCGCAGACGCATATAGGCGCCATGTCAATAATGGCATGTTTGGTTGCCTGATTCGAACTTTAGTACTGACTGACATCAAAAATTAACTCCAGATACGGATAGGACATGCCAGTGTCAAGTGACGCTTTGAAGTAACGTCACTTAGAATTACACACATGTTTGACGGTATTTTTCCGTTTTATATACGGACAACAATGGCATATTGCACTACACCCACAAATCAATTGGTAAGGAAAAGTCTGTAAAAATATAATAAAAAAATATCTTGAACACTTATTACAACTCCTTTTTTATGTCGAAACGATGTATGGGTGTTTTTTCCAAATGTGTAGCTGTGTATTGAGCCGACCAAAATCACCGAGATATAATTACTAGGGGTGAATAATAAGTTCTCATATTATTCCACATCAAAATATAATATTTGACGACCGGTCCGGCGCAGTCGGTAGTGACCCTGCCTGCTGCGCCGCGGTCCCGGGTTCGAATCCCGGTAAGGGCATTTATTTGTGTGATGAGCACAGATATTTGTTCCTGAGTCATGGATGTTTTCTATGTATATAAGTATTTATATATTATATATATCGTTGTCTGAGTACCCACAACACAAGCCTTCTTGAGCTTACCGTGGGCCTTAGTCAATTTGTATAAGAATGTCCTATAATATTTATTTATTTATTATTTATTTATATTACGTTACGTTACATTTTTGTTTTCATTATGAATTACAGCAATTAAATAAGACAACAAATCGAACATAATATCAGAAGAGCGAAAAACTCAAGGATGTCACCTTGGACGCATTCTTCGCAATCCTTGTAAGGAACCGAGATAAATCCGGGCTCGACGTTACATAATGAGTGGGCCGGCTATTGATCATCTACAAATGTATAGTCTGAACTAAACACTGGGGATATTGAAATAATCTGATAGGGACCAGTTGAAATGAGTTTATTGTTCATCAAAATTAGAAATAAAATGTTTTGACTATTAAAGCCAGAAAATTTCAAGTCGCGACAATTAAAGTATATAAAATTGATCAACCAGTGGCATTTTTCAAGTCGACATTACATCATGAGTGGGTCGACCATTGGTCATCTACAAATGTGTAGTCTGAACACTGGGGATATTATAACAATTGAAATAATATGATTGGAACAAGTTAAAATGAGTTTATTGTTCATCAAAATTAGAAAAAAAAAATGCTTTAGCTATTAAAGCTAAAAAAAATTCAAGTCGCGACAATAAAATAAATAAATATTATACGACATTTTTACACAGATTGACTGAATCCCACGGTAAGCTCAAGAAGGCTTGTATTGTGGGTACTCAGACAACGATATATAATAAAAAACATCCATGACTCAGGAACAAATATCTGTGCTCATCACACAAATAAATAACCTTACCGGGATTCGAACCCTGGACCGCGGTTTAGCAGGCAGGGTCACTACCAACTACGCCAGACCGGTCGTCAAAAAAAAAGTATATAAAATTGATCAACCGACGACATTTTTCAAGTCGACATTACATCATGAGTGGGCTGACCATTGGTCATCTACAAATGTGTGGTGTAAACACTGGGACAACATAACAATTTAAAAAAATCTGATAAGGACAAGTTCAGATGAGTCCTTTGTTCATCAAAATTAGAAAAATGTAATTTTTTGCTTTTGTTGTTGACATAATATAAACGAAATCAAGTCGCGACAAAAAAAAGCTAAAAGTGATCAAACAGTGGCATTTTTCAAAGAGTTTAGAAAAAAAAGATAAAAACTAAAAAATAAATATTTATTACATCCCTTTCCGAGATTTTCCAAATATATAAATACACAAGAATTGCCTGTGCAAAGATGTATACGAAGTAAACATATTTGTAAAGCTAATGTAACTTTAGGCTTTGCTACGTTGACCTTATGCCTAGACCAGAGAAGTTGTCAAACAGGCTTGTTCTTATCATAGTCGTTTAGGTATTAAGTTATGTGACGCTAGGTCTAATGGTCTATTTGCACCCAACGTGTGCTGGGTTTCTTCGGCCATCTGAGCAGAACCGCACCAGATAGTCTAGAGAAACTCACAATCACGGGACGCATGGCAAGGAAGCGAAGAAGTGGAAGCATGGGCACGCGTTGGGCAGACAGAATAACGTCTGTGACAAAGACCACTTTGCAGGCTAGCATGCACCGGGCCCAGGATCGAGTGGCGTGGAGACAACTGGTGAAGAGCATCCACATTCGTCACGTCCCTCAGTCATGAGGATACGACAAAGAAGAAGAAGAAGGTCTAATGATTTAGGCATTTTTAGGTCTAGGGCACACAGGAAAATAAAAACGTAATTACTGTCCATGGCAATTAGGTGTAGGGGGGCTCACAGCCCACATCTAGCATCTCGCGAGCGTAGCGTCGGGACAACTGTATGGAAAAAGAAGCCGCGTCGGTCTTTGCCATACAGGTGGCCCGACGCGACGCTAGATGTGGGGGGGGGGGGTATTTAACATTTAACCGTATTGCATTCTCTAGTCAGCGCTACGTGCTTGGATGTGTACGCCACTTCTACCGGTCCTAAAAAAGGTAGTCTCAGCCAGTTCATGTTTTGATCTACATTTTTTAAGCAATTTTAATGACGTTTTTGATGAAAAAAATGCGATGTTACATTGAGGATACGCCTATAAATGACAATACGAGTTCTAGACGCAGATTTACAAACGCGCTTTTATTAATATGACTATGGTTTACTCATCTATAACTTAAGGTCAAGATTACACACTACGTCTACTTTAATTAATGTTAACAGACCACATCAAATTAAACAACACTAACACATTCTGGAAACTATATAAATATTAATAAAGATCAAAATTGTGCCGACGCAGCGAAGATCCGTATTTTTCTTCCGTCCCACCTTTGACATATCAATGTTTGTACGACATTGGTTACAAGTTGACATTGAAACATATTTGCATTTGATTCTATTTGGTCCACAGTATTATGGACCTTAAGATTATAAAGGTATAGTTTATTGGGAGATCTGTTTAACGATGCTACTGAGACGAGTGGTATGTCGAAATGGATCCGGGGTTGCCATATTTGTGTTGGTTTAAGTAGTTTTTGTTTAGTTTGCGTGACAGTTGAGCATCTCTTGTGATTATTAGCTACTTTATGTGTGTTGAAGTAATTCCTGTTATAGATTTTATACCGTCATTACCATCTTATTTGATTTTGACAAACCATAAGACATTTTTTTTTACGATATCTGTCAATAAAAATAGGAGACAAGCTGTTAGACTTTGTTTTTTTGTTTTTTTTTTCACCGCAGTTGACTGCGGTAGCTTGAGCTAGATTTTTTTAACTCTACAAATATTTTTTAAATAGTGGGTCTCCAGCAATTAAATAGATTGGAAAACAGAGCCTTATAACAGTTATGACATACTTATAATATTTTATCTTACAAAAAAAATATCGAACATTAATTGTCAACCTACACAAATTATGTTACATGACCATTTTTATCAGAAAACGAAGCAATTGTAATCAAGTTTACCTAATTCTCATAAATTGCCGAATCTCATCACACATCCCACATACATCCCACTATTCCCACTGCTGGGCTTGAGAGAGGGCATGGGTTACCCCCACGCTGACCCGATGCGGGTTAAGGACTTCGCAAATATTTAGGAACTTAATTTAAAAATATACGAACAACAATGTTCTTGTTTTATTTTACAATATCGGGACTAAGGAGGTCTTTATAATCAATAATAAGTAGGTATAAATAGGTATGACAAGCATGCTTACCCATGGCTTTCCTACCCCTTTATCCATAAACGATCACTAAAGTTATCTAAATATATATAAAAGAAGAAACTGACTGACTGATTGACATATCAAAACGCACAGCCGAAACCGCTGGTCCTAGAGATCCCAAATTTGGCACGTTGGTTCCCTATAAGGTGTGCAGGAGCGCTAAAAAAGGATTTTTCAAAATTCATCTTCTAAGGGGGTGGAATGGGGGTCCAAATTTTTTACGGGAAAACAAGATTACGT
The DNA here is from genome assembly GCF_023078275.1 of Leguminivora glycinivorella. Lineage (NCBI taxonomy): Eukaryota > Metazoa > Arthropoda > Insecta > Lepidoptera > Tortricidae > Leguminivora > Leguminivora glycinivorella. The sequence continues at coordinate 25,493,366 of NC_062975.1, read as the reverse complement.
ACGCGGGCGACGCCGCGGGAAAAAGCTAGTCAAGCCGATAAAGTTCGTTTGCCCCTTGCCAACGTATTGGTGTGGTAGAAAGGGACAAACGAACTTTATCGGCTTGGTAACTTTAGTGAACGTTCATGAATTTAAATTGCAACTCCGAACTGACAAAATGTGCAATCGATTTTGCACCCTGCAAAAGTTATTTTAAACAAACTTCGATGAAATTATGACGTTTACAGGGCCAACAAAAATCGATGCCAACTTATGTTGGCCTAAGGGCCTATTTAGACGGTACGAGAACTCGCATACGAGTCTTATTACATTGCGGTATTTGATGGCTGTGCAAAATTGTATATAACAGCTCGCAATGTAACTAAAATCGCATGCGAGTTCGCACGCCATCTAAATCAGACCTAACTCTAGTAAGAAGTAGATAAGGTTGAAGTCAACAACATAAGATACAACCATGTCAATGTTACACAAAGGGCACCCACCTCGACGTTATTACATAATGCTTAACCCAGAATAAATGTGCTTGTTCTTACTTAAAATATGCGTGAAGACGCATTCTTAGCAGTTGGCATGATTGGAATAAAAAAACCGGCCAAGTGCGAGTCGGACTCGCCCACCGAGGGTTCCGTATTCGTACAAACTTTCATAATCTCACGTTTCTTAATATAACTTTAAAGACTTGACTAGAATTATAGGTATAGCGCCATCTGTCGGTGAATTTGCTAACTAATTTGCACGACATAAATACGAGTAGTATGTTGGTTTTTCAGGGATATTTCTTTATAATGTGACATTAAATAAAGCCTTTCTATGTCTATGTCTATTGCCATGTCTCATAATGTTAACCGATTTCGCTAGTTTTACTTTATTTGAAAGATAATATGAATTTATGTTCTCGAAATATTTAGAAATGTGACAGACAGACGGACAGACCGGCGCCATAAACCTTTTGTACCTTTTCGGTACGGAACCCATAAAAAAGATTGTTCGATTTGTATGAACTGTATACAGTCGTAACTGTCAAGCGTCACACGCACATTTCGTCACTACTTTGAAAAAATCTCGTATCTCACGCTGCTTCTCAAAGTTAAAACGCAGTAAGTCTATATGCATTCCATACATACTTACTACAATTTTCTTTTCATTGACAGACGAAGATACAAGTTTTTTTTTAAAAGTAGTGACGATTTAAATAACCTAACCACAAAATAAAAAAATTGAGAAACCCCGCCGACATATTTAGTGGACCGATTTTTATGAAACATAGCTAAGAACACTCCTGACTAACTCAGCTATCAAACAAACAAAACTAAATCTAAATCGGTTCATGCTTTCGGGAGCTACGATGCCACAGACAGACAGACAACCAGACAGACAGACACGTCAAACTTATAACACCCCGTCGTTTTTGCGTCGGGGGTTAAAAATGTAAATTATTGAAGAAAAATGTAAAATTACCTAATAAAGTGTATAAATTATGTTTTAAATACCAATCCAAAAAGCTTTAAAAAAGTTTTGTTAAAATCTTAAGATGAATAAAGACCTAAAGAATTCTAAATAACAGTCAATAATAATTATGGTAACTGATCATAAAACACAAAATTAAACCTAATTTGTAATCATTCACTATACTTAAAGCTATTTTACTAAATAAATAAAAACGTTAAACGAGTTTGTCTAGAATGATTATGTATCATATTAAATCCTGTTCAGATATTAACTAATGTTATGATAATAATTATTAGCTAGGTATAATTTAATAAAAGACAAATTGGCTAGCTATGTTACCTACATATTCTATCATTTTAACTTTTTGGAATTTATTACTAAGTTTTGCTCTAAATGTAGTTGTTTTCTTAGAGAAAACATGTAGCTGGGGAAGTACCTCCGTCTTACAGAAGACCGCAGCCAAATAGCACTAGATCCTACTCATAGTGTTGTGTTCCTGTCGGTGAGTAAGGCTGCCAGAGCTCAACGAAGGTGCGGTGTGGTGGTAAAGGAAGGATCTACGGAACTAATTTGTTCCGTCTATTGTCCTTTGAGTCGTCGGAACCCGAACCCTCTCTGGAACTTGTACGCTCCTTTTTGCTGTGTACTTAACACAGAAAAAGGAAGTGTACAGGTTTCTAATGGGTTGGCGACGCGCATATGACACTCTTTGAGTTGCAGGCGTCCATAGTTTACGGTGACCGCTTTCCATCAGGTGGACCGTATGCTTATTTGCCACCGGCGTAGTATAAAATCCATTTGTGTGCGTGTGTGTTATCACATAAATGTTTGTGTGCAACAGTAAAATCGTTTAAAGTTAAAGATTCACTAAATTAGAAACACAATAGGTAAAGTTTAAGCTACTCACTACAGACAGACAAACAAGAAGAGAGTAAAGATTACCAATTTAAATAAAAAAAACTACGTGACCGTAGACATGAGACACAGACATATGAAACATGTAAAATCGGTTAACTCACCTAAAATTGTCGAAGGTCGCTCGACATGATCATGTGCGCGTGCTCAATGAAAATGCTCCTCGATACGGAGCGAAACATGTCGAGCGACCTTCGACAATTTTACGTGAGTTACCCGATTTTACATGTTTTATACTACGTCGGTGGCAAACAAGCATACAGCCCGCCTGATGTAAAGCGGTCACCGTAACCTATGGACGCCTGCAACTCAAACAGTGTCACAAGCGCGTTGCCACTCTATTAGAAACTTGTACACTCCCTTTTGCTGTGTTAAGTACACAGCAATAAGGAATGGACAAGTTCTAAGGAGGGTTCGGGTTGCCGACGACTCAAAGGACAATAGACGGAACAAGTTAGTTCCGTAAGTCCTCCCGTCATCAGCACACCGCACCCTCGTTGAGCTCTGGCAGCCTTACTCACCGGCAGGAACACAACACTATGACACTATGGGTACACATGTTTAATAAGAAACTCTCTCTAGTCATACTTGTTATGGAGAATTTTTGGCCAAAAGCTGCACTTTTGGATGGAAGCAAGCCGCTTTGCATGGTGATAGTAGACATCATAGTAAACGATTTTTTCCGAGGATATCGAAATTTCATCCCTAAAAAAAGCAAATTACTCCAAGCACAAAAAAAATAGTACATTACATCAGAGGCCGGGAAAATGAGGATTTCCGGCCAAGTGGGTATATACGGCCGAGCGAGCGTGCGAGCGAGGCCGGATAGGGATACGAGGCCGGGAATCCGTTTTCACGCCGAGGCATGTATAGTGCTTTTCTCAAACATGCAATGAAATAAAAAAAATGCTCTAAAGGACAATATTTTATAAAAAAAAGTTACTTTGCAGGCCTAGGCCTAAAAAATAATATGAAATCCCTTTACAGTCCTCTCGAGTTGTTGCGCCCAAAAAGCGATACTTCCCAGCCCATTTTAAGGAACGTAAAGACAATATTTCATGGCATGTTTGAGAAAACATCATTTGTTTTCCAAATGTATTTGATTACAAAACTCGTAACTGACGTATCAACAGGTGATGTATGTTTGAGATGAGGTCGGCGGTCAAGTTCGAGTTATGTAACATAATGGCTGGCGTGCTTTTGCATACTTATCACGTAATTTAGGCCTTCTACCATAATTTATTTAAGTTTTAAACTAAGTGCGTTTTCACATTATTATGTTTTTTATCTATTTTTTAAATTGTCGTCTTGCTTTGTGGTTCGAATTAATATCCATATACTTTTTGGTCTGAGTACCTATATAAATATATATTTTATGAGTATTTGTTTATTTATTATTATATTATTATATATGTATATATTGGTGTATTAATGTAATTGTATATGTATATATTTGTTACCATGTGTATACAAAATCTGCATTTAATTCTTTGTGGTTGTACATTTTTAAATTGGTCACTCATCGTTAATTCGCTTCTACTCATTTCCTCAAAGGTTGACTGGAAGAGATCCCATTAAGGGATAAGTTCGCCTACATTGTATATTACTGACTCTGTAACTGTGTCTCTTTTGTTTCCTTTATGTACAATAAAGCTTATACATACATACATACATAACACTAAGTTCTCGCGCTTTGTACACATATTTAAAGTCACATACAGGTCGAACGCGATTAATTAACATTATTTTACCTATTTTCCCAACGTTTCGGCCAGGTTGCACTGGCCGTGGAAAGGTAAAATAATGTTAATTAATCGCGTTCGACCTGTATGTGACTTCAAATACGTTTTCACATTATCCGATCCGATATCGAGTGTCGGAAGGATTTCAAGGATTTCTACATCCCATCTCGGATCGGATAATGTGAAAATGCACTTAGTAGCGATGAATCTCAAATCTCGACATAGGCGGTCAAGTTCGAGTTGTGTTATGTAACATAATGGCTGGCGTGCTTTTGCATACATATCACGTAATTTAGGCCTTCTACCATAATTTATTTAAGTTTTAAACTAAGTTAGCGCGTTTTCACATTATAACACGCGCGTTCTCGCGCTTTGTACACATATTTAAAGTCACATACAGGTCGAACGCGATTAATTAACATTATTTTACCTTTTTTCCCAACGTTTCGGCCAGGTTGCACTGGCCGTGGAAAGGTAAAATAATGTTAATTAATCGCGTTCGACCTGTATGTGACTTTTCACATTATCCGATCCGATATCGAGTGTCGGAAGGATTTCAAGGATTTCTACATCCCATCTCGGATCGGATAATGTGAAAATGCACTTAGTAGCGATGAATCTCAAATCTCGACATAGGCCTAGTCGTAAATATGCAGAAACTTTGTATCAAAGTGTGACTTCATAATCTTCATATACATAAATTGAAGTACAAAAGACATAAACGCGTTCATATTTCTTAAACAGATGCGCGTTGATGTTTTTTCCTTTGCGTGATACATGTGATTGGTCGACATTAATTTTGAGTTGAATTGAATGAAAAGTATAGATTTACAGTTTGGCGTACGAAATCTAAAAATCCAGCCAGAAAAAAAAGTGTTTGTAGTGACATTTTACACTTTCTTGAAAAATTATATTTGTTGCAAATACGTAAGTTACAGCGGGGCAAATATCGTTTGGGGGGCAATAATGACTGATCCATTTTTTCATTATTACCTACACTATTCAGTTGAGTTACACATGTATCCACTGAACACGCGTGCCATATACTAGTATAAACAGTGGACACTCAATTTGATAATGCAAATATTGTAAAACACGGAAAAAATGTAACAGTCGCATTTGTCCCCCAGTCGAAATTATCCCACTGTACCTTACTTTTTTAATCACATTGTCTCAAAGTTTGAATAGGTCCTTGAGACAACTTTATTAAGGTTATAAAACTTAAATAACAAGCTAACTCTAAAAAATTATAAAACGACTTAAAATTAAATTAAAAACTAATCTAAACTAAAATATATCCAAATAGGGCCCCCGCGGCATTGTGCCAAAGATGCTGGCAGCATTCCCTCGCTGAATAGCAATGCTTATGCGTTGCGAAAGAAAGCTGCCAGCTCTCTGGTCACCGGTAGTTTCTAAGTGTCTATGAGCTTTGCGCTCAGCAGATACTAATAAATTAACTACTAATATTTAATTAATTGTTCATTAATGTTAACTACCTATTTATATCAACACATATTAAATTCGAGTTAGTTTTTTCCTGGTGACTTGTCCAGGTATTAGCCATTACGATTGACGCTACCTCTAACCTTTCTAGATTCGCGGTTAATAGCTTTCAGATTGCAAGTTTCGACACTAAATCTTGTCTGAACTTTGTTATAAGTGTACTTAATTTTTTATCGTATGCAATCTTGATCACAGATTTATAGATGACTAGCTTTTGCTTCGGCTTCGCTCACGGTAAATTAGAAAATCGCGCGATGCTCCATACAAACTTCCACCCCAAATTATATGAAAGTGGGGGGTTAGAGAGCGACAAAAAGACGCCTGTGTCACATCTCGGACACTGGCGATCAAATATATGAAAGAGGCGCTTTCCCAGCACACATTCTAAGCTCGTGTAGGTGAACGCGTACCATGCTTGTATGAGTGAGATCTGACAGGTTGACTGTTCGCGTTTTTGACAGGCGGTAACTGTGAGATAACCGAGAGGGGGTGGGCGGCGTTTTCAGCGGCGAGCGGGAGTGGCCATACTGTACGATAGTACTCTTTATTATACCGTGCCTGTGTCACTCTCCATCTCTTCATCTATTTCCACTTAAAAAATCACGTCAATTTGTCGCTCCGTTTTGCCGTGAAAGATGGACAAACAAACAGACACACACACTTTCCCATTTATAATATTAAGTATGGATAGTGCAATACACTCATTTATCATTTTATTATGTTGCTTGATATTTCGTCACTACTTTTAAAAAATCTCGTATCTCACGCTGCTCCTCAAAGTTAAAACGCAGTAAGTCTATATGCATTCCATACATACTTACTACAATTTTCTTTTCATTGACAGACGAAGATACAAGTTTTTTAAAAGTAGTGACGATTTGAGCCTCAGTCTAAATGACAATCGTTGACGCTAGACGCCGATTGAAACGAAGTCTATCTCTGTCCCGCCAATATGGCGGAGCGATAGAGATACGATAACGATATTATCGTAAAGGTTTTTTGGCTACGTGCCCAGGCCCCGTACCCGAATGGCATTTCTACGACGCGAAACGAAAACGAAACGCCGCGAAAGGTAGTCTGGCTCTGTCGCGCAAATACGCAAGAGCGATAGAGATAGATAGCTACGAGCGTTTCGTTTCGTGAGCGTTTGTGCATTCGGTTACGCACGCAGGTCGCGTTAAAAGTCTTGCTTTATGTTATTGGTTGTTTGTCTCGGTTGTGTCATAATGGCGATTAATCAAGATTTATCAATTTATATGAATATGTTTGCAAAATATTTTTGCAATCGCGCACATAGGTATATGAGCTCCAATCAAGTTTTGGCAAATTTTGAAACTATTGTCCCTGATTTGTAAGAACCTCTTTTTGACACATGACAGCGTCCACAATACGTAAACTCGCGCAACCTAATGAAATTTTAAATAAAATCATGTAATAATATTTAAAAAAATCAAGTACTTAAAAACAGTATTTCGCTTACTTTAAACATAATCTAGCACATGTTACATTTTTGCGGATCTTCGTTAGTGAGTATTTTACGATATTAATTTATCACGCAGGATTTACTTATTATGACATTTATCATTCATTTTTATTTTTAAACTAGTGCTGTGGCAGAGTCTGTCATTTCGATTCAAATGACATTTCAGTAAGTTGATAGAAATCGTATATTTGTTTAAGCGCCTCCTTGTACATAGGGCCTAATCGATTCAACCAATTCGAAATTAATCGTTAGATTTGGCAAACGATACGTCTTAGCCACATCGCAACATACTTCAAAACAAATGTGTCAAAAATGTGAACTTACAAATCCGGGACAATAGGTCGTCAGAAGGTTAAAATATTCCTTCGCTAGGCACCATTGTAGGAGGTAGAAGGTAGGGCATAGTTGTGGGAAGTAGGGCATAGCGAAAGATATTCCGCTTCATGTGGTAGGCACAGCACAGCGGATATCATCTCGCTCGAATCTAGAGCAGAGCCCAACCGGGGAAGTTACCTCCGCCTTACAGAAGACAGCAGCCAAATAGCACTAGACCCTACTCATAGTGTTGTGTTCCTGCCGGTGAGTACGGCTGCCAGAGCTCAACGAGGGTGCGGTGTGCTGGTGACGGGAGGAACTACGGAACTAATTTATTCCGTCTATTGTCCTTTGAGTCGTCGGAACCCGAACCCTCCTTGGAACTTACACACTCCTTTTTGCTGTGTACTTAACACAGCAAAAAGGAGTGTAAAAGTTTCTAATGGGTTGGCAACGCGCATGTGACATTCCTTGAGTTGCAGGCGTCCATAGGTTACGGTGACCGCTTTCCATCAGGCGGACCGTATGCTTATTTGCCACTGACGTAGTATAAAAAACCATTTCTATCATCATCATCGTCTTAGAGTATCCCTTCTACTGACCCTGAGCAGGTCGGATCTAAATCATCCCGATCTCCATATTTGATCAGAACGCATGTAAATACCAACTTATTTAGCATAATCTGATCGCCCTTGACTCGAAAATGACTTAACTTGTTCGGATGATTCTCTCAGTGTGGGTGGATCTGGTGTAACACTTAAACTTTTATGCAGACTTAAGCGGTAAAGCCTATGTAAAACCATATAATGTATAATCAATAAAGAATATGAATATAAATATGGGTGTCGTAAAAGTCTACTGTGGGATATGGGTTAAATTGTGACGTAGGCGAGAGCCTGGCAATCTGTCACTGCAATGTCTCAATTTTGTTTTCTTTCAACCCCTTTTTTTCAAGAGTGGCACTGAAACTTGGGTAGTATACCTATACATACTCTGCCTACCCTTTTATGGGATACAGGCGTGATTGTATGTATCCTATGTACTTGCCATGTACTTGGTTTTGGTTAGGTACTGGAAGAGATCCCTTTGAGGGATAAGATTGCCTTTGTACTTGACTTCTCATTTTATGTTATTTCTAATATGTTTTTTTTACAATAAAGAGTTACTACTACTACTACTATCGGAAAACCATCGTCAACCAACATCACCGTTTAGTTAAGCATTCAATTGAGTCAAGTACTATTCTGGTAACTGAGCTAGATGCCCATTCATAATTTATCGTAAAAATTTTCAATTATATTTACTATCATTAAAAAAAATAGTTTGTTATCTAAAAGAATATAAAGTCTCTGTGATCTGTACTTAATCTGTCTATTTTTGCTGTGTCCAATGATTGGGCACAGCAGAAATAGAATCGCCAAACAAAATTGATCACTACGAGTTTGTTTTTATGCCATTCGGTCTCTAAAGCGCGCCCAAACTGGAAAAGCCAGGCATCATCGCTTAGGCATCGTCTCAGGTCCTATTCTGGTATCCGAGGCGGATGCCGGCGTTTAACAGAGCGAGGTCGTGGACGTAATGTCAAGGACACGGCCGTTTTTGCGACCATTCCGTTGACTTTTAAGAAGAATAAAACTTAACCTAACATAAAAGCTAAATCGAATACACGTAAAAACTTGGGTGAGTTAGCCCAATGTGTATTAATGCAGATCGTCAACTTCCGACCCCCTTTCAAGGGTTCCGAATGTTTCAATAACGGTGGTGATATCTATCAGCAGCAGCACCGAACCGCATTTTGTGTATCGCTTGCTTTCAGCTCTCCGATGCGTAAGCGTCTTCACACTAACGAGCCATCTCATACATAAAATGCGGCTCGATGCTAATAAATATGATTTCCCACTTCACTCTAAGTGCGTTTTCACATTATCCGATCCGATATCGGATGTCGGACCGATATCCCATACATTACAGGCGCCATCTTGGATTTTTTCTATTGAAATCCTTCCGACATCCGATATCGGATCGGATAATGTGAAAACGGTCTAAGGCTGAATTCATTCCCACTTTGGATCGTTACGTCAATCTGTTGGGCGTGGAACAAGGTAGCCCTACAATCCTAGTTGAAATTGTTGTCTGTTTTTAACCCCCGACGCAAAACCGACGGGGTGTTATAAGTTTGACATGTATGTCTGTCTGTTTGTCTGTCTGTCTGTCTGTCTGTGTGTCTGTCTATAGCATCGTAGCTCCTGAACTGATGAGCCGATTTAGATTTAGTTTTTTTTTGTTTGAAAGCTGAGTTAGTCGGGAGTGTTCTTAGCCATGCTTCATGAAAATCGGTCCACTATGTCGGAGGTTATTCAAAATTTTAATTTTGTGGTTAGGTTATTAGAGTTGTACCTTTAATAATAATAATAATAATTTGTTTATTTTCGAATATCATGATCCATACATTATAACAATATTTACATTGAAAAAAAAAACTAAAAACTAATTTCTTAATTCTAACATACCTTAATAACACACATCATCAAACCATAACATATAAATTAAAACATCACTTTCTACATATAAATTAAAAAGAAAGAAATAAAATCAAATAAAAATATAAATCAAATAAAATAAAATAAAAGTAGCTTAGGTACTTTTATGGGATTTTGTTAAATAGTCAAGGTCATTTGGTGAGAACAATTTGGTTGCATGGTTAATGTTTTGTTTTGAGATTGGTGATTTAGATAAGCGAACTTCTCACAGTTACAGTCAAGGTGCTGGCTTTCTAGGATGTTATTGATACGTATCTATTTCGTTTGTGATCTAGTTTGCAATATCAAAAGAGGTTGAGCAAAGCCTTTCACTTGTATCATAAAATAGAATATTTAGCACCTAAAAATGAATATTATTGACCGAATTTTAGTAACCCTTTTTATTTTTTATTTTGAATTTTCTTAACCTACAAACAAACTCACACACATACATCTGAAAGGTATATCTACTGTCTGACACTATACAATTCTAAAAATTAAAAATTCTAATTATTATTTAAACCATAATTTATCAGTAACCTTGAAGTTACAACAATTTTGTAGAAGTTCTGGGTGGCTAGCCGAATGGCACAATCGCTCACGAAACGCTCACGAAACGAAGCGCTAGTAGATATCTATTTCTATCGCGCTTGCGTATTGGCGCGACAGAGCCAGCGGCGTATCGCTTTCGTTTGGCGTCGGAGAAATGCCATTCGGCTACGGGGCCTGGGTGGCTAGCCGAATGGCACAATCGCTCACGAAACGCTCACGAAACGAAGCGCTAGTAGATATCTATTTCTATCGCGCTTGCGTATTGGCGCGACAGAGCCAGCGGCGTATCGCTTTCGTTTGGCGTCGGAGAAATGCCATTCGGCTACGGGGCCTGGGTGGCTAGCCGAATGGCACAATCGCTCACGAAACGCTCACGAAACGAAGCGCTAGTAGATATCTATCTCTATCGCGCTTGCGTATTGGCGCGACAGAGCCAGCGGCGTATCGCTTTCGTTTGGCGTCGGAGAAATGCCATTCGGCTACGGGGCCTGGTGTTATTAATTTAAATAGCAAACTTGTTTAAAACCTGCTAATTTTGGTAAACCCAAATAACTAATTTATCTTATGTTGAGAAAAAAATATAACCAGATATGTTATATTTGCTTATTTAATTTCTGACTAAAGAAGTGAATATTGACATATTTTATTTATTTATTTAAACTTTATTGCACAAAAGAACAACTTAATGTACAAAAGGTGAACTTAATGCCATGAGGCATTCTCTACCAGTCAACCTTTGGGCAAAGCAGAGAAGATTGTAGGCGGTGCATTAAGAGACCAATTTTGAAATATCAATCAAAAGCTTAGACAAATCTTAGACATATCAAATAAAAGCAAGTACCTAATAAATACAACATTATTAACTTTCTTGGCATTTTAATATATTTTTAAAAGTTGTCTGATAAATTAATCTAAGCTAGCTTATGCGATGATGTTTATAGTTAATATAGGTGTTTTGGTATCAAATTACTCATTCTGTGATTATAATATACGAATGAAGTATCAAGCCAGATATACTGGTTTTAGATAAAGACTTTGGTCTATGTTGTACATTACATGCATTGTACTCGTATTTAGATTTTTGATTACCTATAGCTAATAAAATTAACCTAACCACAAAATTAAAATTTTGGAAAAACCCCCGACTGTGACATAGTAGACCGGTTTTCATGAAACATGGCTAACAACACTCCCGACTAACTCAGCTTTAGCTAAAAAGTAAATCTAAATCGGTTTATCCGTTCGGGAGCTACGATGCCACAGAAAGACACACACACAGACAGACAGACAGACACGTCAAACTTATAACACCCCGTCGTTTTTGCGTCGGGTTTAACGAATACACATCTTTGTTGTTTACGATCTGTGTGTTAGCAAACTTCAAACCTACTACTTCATAAGCGTCTTCATCACTCATAACAAAATGTCCCCTGACATGTCCATTACAAATTACAATGAGAAGGATGTGACTCGGAATCTCATCCAGTGCTGCCAAAGGCCTGCATAAAAACAATACTTTATTAATACATTATCGACATAGTTACAAGCTTAATATGATGTTTTATACGCCTTTATTGTTTTACATACAGTCAACCACATACGGATATCCTCATAAACTAAAGCATACTATAAATCTATAAATAGATTCATCAGTAAGGCCAAAAAGTACACCTTACTATTTTGACCATGCATTTTGTTATAAAGTGGAAGAAATGATTACACATTTTGCAGTATTTATGCGTTACCAACGTTATGTATAAGGGCCATTTTTTTTAAGTTGTCTACCCCACTTTTTTTGTAACATGGGTATTTTTTGCGCTGATAGGAGAAAAAAAAATGTCCCAAGATTTCCATACATTTTTCAGACCTTCCATTCCATTACCGCCATACAAAATGTATGAAAAAATGTAACGAAATGGGGAAAAAACATTGGGGACACTTTTTTTCTTCTATTAGGATTGAAAGAGCTCGCGATTCTGAGTGGAAATCACATAAAAAATTCCAAATCCAAAAAAATGGGGTGAACAACCTTAAAAAAAATGGCCCATAATTCAAGTAAATACCCCCTAAAATATAATCACAAAAGATGACAATTATAAATATTATAATAATCCCATTAAAACCTAAAATGACGAAACATCAGTGCAAAATCTCAATAAAGGTAGAACAATTAAATGCCTTAACATTCCAGAATCGAACGAAAAACGTCCTCTTACCTCATTTATGGTTCCATACAATCTCTTGTACATAAATTATTGCCAGAAGCGCTTCATTGAGAGACTATAATTTAGTATTGGGCAACTTCACCTCACAGGGAATCTTGGTCTGTCACACAAACTTAAATCTGCACCTGTCGAATGCAACATTTTTGAAAAGCAATCTGATCCTCTTGTTTTAAAGACTTGTTTTAAATGAAATGGTTGAATCGGATGCAGATTTATTTTAGTAAAATCATGGACCAGAACCAAATAAAGCAGAAGACACTGAAGATGAAATTGTCCTTAAAGAAATGGACGATAGTCATTAAGTTAACGATAATGATGCCCTCGGCTGAGGGTCGAAATTAATTCAAATTGACGTAAGTGGGTTTTGTCTTTTGCCGGTTGTATTAAAAATCGATTATTGTAAAGTAAATAATTATGTTTTTATGTATGACCTTCACAATCTTAAAGAATAAACTTAAAATAATGTCGTGTATATCGACATATTTTATCAGATAGATGAAAAGCATAATTTTAGTAAACTGAAACCTCTAAGTGGCACTGACCAGTTTCATGTGGTCTGTATACCTCTTTTTCGAATTGAAGATCTGCTTCAGTACAAAGAGTTTCTTCAGAATATTAGAAAAACTTATATTGCAATTTTAGAGGTATTTTTATAATATCTATCAAATCTTTACATAAATATCTAGAGCATTCAATTCAAATGAACATCGATATTTTGTTTAAATTATTGTAGCTCTTGTGTGGCAACTATTTTGATAAAATCTATTTAAAATACTTACATTTATAGAGCAGAAAATTATTTGCTCTTTAAAGGTCATAGTTAGACCATTAAATAAACTAGGTAGTTAGGTACAGAAGTTATATACAATCTAAGATGGAATTGTTTCATCATAACCCGACTGCATTATGATACGTTACAAAGTATTATATGATGTTTGCTTACTGTCTATCAAGGACTGAATTAATGTTCGTTATTTTATATTGATATTTGTTACAACATGGTTTACATTAATGTCACACTATTGCTTAGTAAATAAAATTAACTGTAAAATTTAATTTAATTACATAAAAATACCTAATTTTCCGACCTCATATAACCCGGCAACCTTCAAATCAAGGGTAAAGTCTAAGAAAAAAACGTACTACCTCAAAACCATACAGAGAAAGGTCCGGCATTTTAACACATATCAAGCCAAGAATATGGGCCAAATTGTCAAAACTGAGGTTCAAAAGTTTTAAGTCTCTGTCGAGAGATGGTAGTCTATGCAGCATGATTACACTTTGACAGTAACTGTCTAATATACTCGATCCTCTTTGCTAAAACTAACTGTTTACTTAAACCGAATCGTCTGCATTTTCATCTCATACAACGTCTATTTCAGAAGGTATGCAGTCTAAATCCGTATTCTGTAACCTTACCGGACTCAATCGTAAATACATATCTGTGCATCGGTGTCAAGTGGCTCTTATTTCAATCAATTAATTACCCAGCTTGTCACTAGATGGAGTCACCTAGCTTTGTTTATCATTATACATTATCGTCTTGTTGCTTAAAATAGTAGTTACTAAAACCTAACCTCTAGTAAACTATTAATAATGTTTTAAATACGGAAAATTACTATCATTGTATGAAGAAAGTGAACAGATTAAGTACTTACTTAAACCTAAAATTGCATACAATTTCCATAACGTGTGCTGCGCTATGGAGTAAAGTATCCTATAACTGATTGAAAATGCTTAGTAAGATGATGTTATTGAAGTACAACAAATTAAATACACGGTGTAATATGAGGGAACCGAATGATTTTAACTACGCATTTCGGAGGCAAAATAAAGATAAAACGTTATATGACGTCAAGCAAATTTTTCCAAAATAAAAATATTTTTTTTGTTTTTTTTTAATGTATTTTCACATAAAAAGTAAATTTTATTCGTAAAACTATTACTTAAAATAAAAATTTACATTAAAAAAAATATTTTTTTGCAATTAATTACTAGTTATTTTTTGACATCTACCAACGAGGATAGTTAGATTATGTCGAATAACGGCATCATCGCCATCAAAATAGCGTTTTATTCTGATAAATAATATAATACTGTTTTAAATGCTTAACTCTGAAAGTAGGCGAAATCCAGAAAAGTTTATATGACATTTTACTCTTCTAATATGATGAGGAATACGCTGTTAAAATTATTCGGTTCCTCATATTACACCGTGTATAAAAACATAGAGGACGATCTAATCTCCATTCTAACTTTCCTCAACCAAATCCTCTTTTTCCTCCCTAAATTTTGACGTTGTGGAAAATACGTTTCTACAATTTGTATGTAATATTATGATAACCTAACCACAAAATTAAAAATTTTAAAAAACCCCCCAACATCGTGGACCGATTTTCATGAAACATTGCTAAGAACACTCCCGACTAACCCAGCTTTCAAACAAAAGAAACTAAATCTAAATCGGTTCATCCGTTCAGGAGCTACGATGCCACAGACAGACACACACGCAGACAGACAGACACGTCAAACGTATAACACCCCGTCGTTTTTGCGTCGGGGGTTAAAAACAATGTTAAAATTACCAACAAGTATAAAAACCGGCCAAGAGCGTGTCGGGCCACGCTCAGTGTAGGGTTCCGTAGTTTTCCGTATTTTTCTCAAAAACTACTGAACCTATCAAGTTCAAAACAATTTTCCTAGAAATTATTTATAAAGTTCTACTTTTGTGATTTTTTTCATATTTTTTAAACATATGGTTCAAAAGTTAGAGGGGGGGGACGCACTTTTTTTTCCTTTAGGAGCGATTATTTCCGAAAATATTAATATTATCAAAAAACGATCTTAGTAAACCCTTATTCATTTTTAAATACCTATCCAACAATATATCAAACGTTGGGGTTGGAATGAAAAAAAATATCAGCCCCCACTTTGCATGTAGGGGGGGTACCCTAATAAAATATTTTTTTCCAATTTTTATTTTTGTACTTTGTTGGCGTGATTGATATACATATTGGTACCAAATTTCAGCTTTATAGTGCTTACGGTTACTGAGATTATCCGCGGACGGACGGACGGACGGACGGACGGACGGACGGACAGACAGACATGGCGAAACTATAAGGGTTCCTAGTTGACTACGGAACCCTAAAAAGGATACCGATTGCCGAAACCCTATAAGGAAGGTCTTCTAAGCTCCGTGTTTACTTATTATCCACGACGCACGTTTCTGCCCAACGCGGCGCTAAATATTGAAACCTACATTAGGCAAGATGACCTCTTTACAGTCTTTACACAATGTCTTTAACATATTAGACGGGGAAATTGTATAGTTACTGAACGTTTCAATTACTTACAAAATATGGAAAATAAATATAACAATTTATAATCTTGCTACCTAATCGAGCGAAGCAAGGGTCGGAGCACAGACCTACCACATAAACCATTTTTTTTATACTACGTCGGTTGCAAACAAGCATACGGTCGGCCTGATGGAAAGCGGTCACCGCAAGTACCGCAACCTATGGACGCCTGCAACTCAAGGAGCGTCACATGCGCGTTGCCAACCCATTAGAAACATGTACACTCCCTTTCGCTGTGTTAAGTACACAGCAAGAAGGAGTGTACAAGTTCCACGGAGGGTTCGGGTTGCCGACGACTCAAAGGACAATAGACGGAACAAATTTAGTTCTGTAGGTCCTTCCGTCACCAGCATGCTATAAACCATTTTTCCCCTCACTAGCTCAGAAACACGTGTTTTGTCCTTTAATACCAGCGGGTAAAAACGCATTTTATCCACTAGTGGGTAAAGTAATTTGACCTCGAATAGAGTCAAATTAACTGCTTTAAAATTGATAAAAGTAGGTGAATCTAGTAATAAAGATGATTTACCACCTGTGAAACTACTGGTGGCAGTGATAAACGCATTTTTTGCGTTGTAGTTTCCTCGCTATAGTGAGGGGAAAAGTTTTGTGTTACACTCGGGTGCAAGTGTATTTTACTTCTCGTGTGTTAAAAACTCGCAAGTTCAGGATTCTAATCTCGAACCACTCGCTTTGCTCGTGGTTCAACTATAGAATCCTTTCACTTGCTCGTTTTTCAATTCCACACTCGGCGTTAAAATACAACTTTGCCCCCTTGTATAACAAATAACTATTATTTTAAGGACAACAGCAAGTTTCCTATTGCGTGCGTATGGTATGCCCTTTGTATCAACTTTGGAAAAAATATTCCGTCTATCTCTTCGGAAGTCCTCTTTACTGGAAATACCTTTTTTTAACAGATTCGATTATTATACCAACATAATAAGATTGACAATCTTCAAACTAAGAATTGCACCTCAATTGTTTAGCGACACCTATTAAATACTATTATAACTACACTGATTATGCCTAAAAATTTCTTTTTTTCAAGATGTGTTAACACGTGATATCATATGATATTAAAATAAAGAAATATGTCATTTATTCTTATAAAAAATAAAAACACGCAAAAGTATAAGGAGAAAAAAAGAATTTTGCCACTTCTAGACTGCGAAACAGCGCCATCTAGTTTTATCCCTGAAAGGCCCATACATTTCAGGGTACATTTTTTGTACGGGCTTTGCGAGTCCCGGTATATATCGTCCTTGCCAACAGTTACTATTTAAAGATTAGGTAAACTTTTGCATAAGTGAGATACATTCTTTATATGGTTACTGGTGTGTGTGTATTGCTCAGTGGAAGCGACAGCCTACTTTTTCCAAGAGTGTGACGGATGTATTGTCGCTTGCCTCATTGTGTGTCTGCTCTCGGACTATATCCGTGCAATATTGCCGAAATATTTTAACATACTTGTTTGTCCATTTATTAAGAGTATTACAGAATAACTATTTTCAAAAACTACGTCCATCTATCGCATATTAATCTCAGAGAAACAGTACGCTATGTCAGGGGAAATTGCTGCAATATTGCTCGAAAAGTTGATTTCCTGTAAAAAAGTTGAATTGTCTCCTTTTTAACCCCCGTGACGTGTCTATCTGTCTGTCTGTCTGTCTGTCTCTCTGTCTGTTTGTCTGTTTGTCTGTCTGTCTGTGTGTGTGTCTGTCTGTGGCATCGTAGCTCCCGAACGGATGAACCAATTTAGATTTAGTTTCTTTTGTCTGAAAGCTGAGTTAGTCGGGAGTGTTCTTAGCCATGTTTCATGAAAATCGGTCTACTATGTCGCGGTCGGGGGTTTTTTCAAAATTTTAATTTTGTGGTTAGGTTATCTACTGACAAGGTTAGAGACATTCATTAAACATACTGATTTGTGTAATTGTCCTGCAATATTGCGAAATATTGTAGAATATGTATTTGTTCACTTAAAGACACTTGCACCAACAAATATCGAGGGTTAACCTAGTCCATCTTCTAGGCCTTACAGAAAACCAGCGTTGCGGAGTGTGTCATGTGGCTCATACCGTGACACCTAGCTGAGTAAGGACCATTTAGCGCAACTTATAATTTTTTGTTTGTGACTAGTTTTAGTTTTAGATAGTTATTGATATGTATTTTGTGCTAATAAATGCTTTTTCTTTCTTTCTTTCTTTCATTTTATATGGAATTTTACAGATGACAGCCCACTCGTTAAGACGACTCAGTTGTCGTTGGTACAAGTGGGCCTTATTAAACATAACATAATACTAGTCATGGCCCGTGAGGTAGGAAGTTACGAATAGCAACGATGTGACAAAAATGTGCTACAGCAGTTTTTTTTCTTGAACTTCAATCGTTAGTTTATAAAAAAAGTGGACAGAAAAAACATAGGTCTTTCATTTGAATTTTAAAAATAACGCATAATTAGCAAATTGTCACGTAGGGCCAGGAATCAAATTATACTAGGATATTATTTTAATGAAGGAATCAAATTATACTAGGATATTATTTAAACAGATCAAGCTGTCTTAGAGGTTGCGCCCACGGGCGACTTTTCGACGCGACTTTTTTGTCGCGACACTTTTCATACAAATACGTAAGTCGCCGAGCAACTTTGTCGCCCGTGAGCGCGCACCCTTGTCTTATCAAAGACCCGGACATATTAAGAAATGTGCAATTCATTTTGGCCCCAAAGTGGAAATTTTTAAACGTCTTCTTTATTAAATAAAAGGTAATGTTATTCTGTTTGACAAAGACACCTCATTCAATTTGGAAACTACAAATCATCATTATCATGATAAAGTTGCTTATTAAAAATCCTTACACATGTAGCCGCATTTTTATGTTAATTATTTGGATTTTTGCCATTGACACCTTGTTAAAAAAGTTGCAGAGAAGATGGATGGGCAATTTAATTATCCTTATAAGGTGGTGATATTTAAACCAGTAAAAACGTGATATCTCTTAAAAGAAATGTTGTTATAATTACCATAATATAACCTAGAGTGATCCACCGTCTCCAAATATGAGTTCAAAAATAATATTAACTTGATAAAAACTGTATACAAGTATAAAGTACTTATGACCCTATTTCAACTTTACGACTAAGAGTGCCTTTCCACCATAGATGCACTACGTGGACGTGTTTGATATCCACCAATCATGTTCATAGTTACACAAAGCTTAGCGCTAGTGGGAACGGATTCGACTGGTCGGTGGATATCAAACGCATCCATAGCAACGCAGCTCTACTTTGAAAATATCGTCACTACTTTGAAAAAATCTCGTATCTCACGTTACTCCTCAAAGTTACAACGCAGTAATTCTATATGCATTCCATACATACTACAATTTTCTTTTCATTGACAGACGAAGATACAAGTTTTTTTAAAAGTAGTGACGATATCTCTCATGGAAAGGCACCCTAAATCAATTCTTAGCTCTAGATACAATGATCTATCAGTGTCAAAATTGACAGCTCTATTTGGAAAATAAATAAGTAGATCACTGTTCCACTACATTGATCATTTGACATCATCAATCAAAATCATTCATAATAGTTAACTAACTTGCGTTCAATTTAATGTAGTCAGCGTGAAGGGCAATAATTTACTGGGGACGTACGGACGTAGCCGAATGGCACAAACGCTCACGAAACGAAACGCTCGTAGATATCTATCTCTATCGCTCTTGCGTATTGGCGCGACAGAGCCACTACCTTTCGGGGCGTTTCGTTTTCGTTTCGCGTCGCAGAAATGTAGTCTGGCTCTGTCGCGCCAATACGCAAAAGCGATAGAGATAGATAGCTACGAAAGAAATATTATCGTGAGCGTTTCGTGAGCGTTTGTGCATGCGGGTACGCACACTATATTTTCAATCAGAAGGTTAATTAGAATAATTATTTTTATTAACTGTGTTCGTGCTTGATTTGATACTGATTGAGAATTGTTATTGAATTTGAGAAGTTATTGTTATTTTATTTGTTATACGTGCCTTTTCTTGTCTATTATGTTATGATGGGCACTCAGAAGTAATTAAAAAAGATATAAATGGTTCTTATTGGGTATAAGCTAAGTGATGAATGAGGTAGTTACTAATAACCATAAAATACACTATTAAGATTTATTAAGTGTTATACTTTTTCCTTTTTTGAGTCTACATATATATTCTGTCCAAACTATTAACTTTGCATCTACTTGAACATAGGAAAATTCCTCGAAAATTTAATTAGACGTAAATTATGACATTTATGACTAAAGTCGCCGTCTATAGAATTTGTGAACAATGTAAACAAACCTTGTAGTCAAAATGTCTTTAATTTTCATTCTAACTCATCAGATACTGGCTAAATCCATGTGTCATTTAATCAATTCATATCAAATTGTGATCCTCAACCTTTGAAATAATAAAATTGTGCTAAAATATTGATATTTTGTATAATGGTTTGTTTACATTGTTGGCAATTTCTATTGACAGCAATTTTACCTACATTTTGTCATTGCAAATTCCACGTAACTTGTTTTTTTTAAGGGGTTAATTAGATGATTAGGGTAGACAGTGGTAGTAAGGTGCATTAGGGTAATTCCGAATGACAGAAATGCTCTGGTAATTCCGAAAGGGGAATCTTGAAATAATGGAAATAATGGTGGTTTTTATGCGACTTTCGTAATTAGACAACTTTTGGAATTACCCTAATGCACCTTATATATTGATATGGTTTAGTTAGTTTTTAGGTAATTATTAATAATTGTATTATTTGATGTTATTTTGTTGTGTTAGTTTCAATTATGTGTGTTAGTTTCAATTATGTGTGTATAACCTATAAAATTTAAATAATCCATAAATTAGCGTACTTATGGCTATGCTCGGATAATAATCACAGGCGTTAAAGATGCAAACACATATTCCAATAAGATATTAGTTTATCCCAATTATATTTTAACCATAAGAGTAGTAATATAATTTTAACTGTCGTATTTAATTCATTTTTATTTATTTATCAATTATGATTGTGTTAGGAAACTTACGCATTTAATAAATCCTCATAGTATGTATAATTTTAAATTTTACCATGACATAATAATTATGTATTGTAATTATACTTACTCTTACTGCTGGAAGAACCAGGGACCAGCGTAATATTCCAGCTCCAGGCGAACTATTAGAAATAGAAATAGAAATAATTATATTTATTCCCAGAACATAGTTTTGTAACAGTCAGTGTAGTGTTACATTTAAGAAGGTCCTTAATGTTCTATAAACATGCAAAAACAGTGCTATTAAAAACATAAATAATTTAAAACTAGGTAGGTATATCACAACGATAAAGTCTATAGTAAGGGAATTTTGAAATACAATACAATTTTAGAATTATTGAATTAAATTACTAAAAACAAACTAGAGAAAGTAAAATAATATGTGAGTTGGACCTTACCTTACCTGAATACACAGTCCATGTAGTTTAGGGCGGCCACAACTATAAAATAGGTTCTATCTTCCGTTGTTTACTACACTCCCGATATTATATTCATATTTATATTACTTTATTGGTAAATTATATGTGGAATTTTCACTGACAGGCAGTTGTGACTTTTAGCGAAATTGACAGAAGTATTTGTTACGCAGGTTGGGAAAAAGACCGGTGACATGAAAATGAGGTTGAACCATTGAAAAAGTTATGATAATAAAAGAAGAGCGAGCGGGATGGATGAATATGAATGATGATGAATGAATTGAATTGAATAAGTCTAAGGAGAAACTTCGCCTCCTTATGTGTGTTCTATCGCCTGTACAATGGGTTGTGTTCTGAATAACTGTTTGACATGATGCCAACGGCCACTTTTCATCATCGCACCGCTCGCCATTGACAGGGCGCTCATCCACACACCTTGCAACCTAAATAGTCGCGCGCCGTGCGGTTTCAGAGGAATTTCCTCCCGCGGACGCTCCGGCTGTGGAATGAGCTCCCTGCCGAGGTATTCCCGATGAACTACAGTACCTATTATATGGGGTTCTTTAAAAAAGGAGTGTACAAGTTTCTAATAGGTCGGTAACGCGCATGTGACACCCCTTAAGTGGCAGGCGTCCATAGGTTACGTTGACCGCTTTCCGTACACCTATTTGCCACCGACGTGTTATTAAAAAAAACGAAACCGAGATATATTTACTTTCCTTCACCTACTGCGATAATTGATGTAAAACATGAGCAAATTATGTTAGAGGTAATTTCTTCTTTACTCCGTCAACACAATACCAATTAAGGTGTCTTAACACTCTTATCCAAATACCGACTATCAACGAACATTTTCGACAAATATTTGTTTTTTTTTTTCGTGACAAACCTATTACAAACTGGGTCAGTTAGTCATGACCTTTGACATGCAGGTTTTAGAACAACATGTTTCGTAAAGTTAATGGTCGAATGAATAATTTGACTTTGACAAAATACAGTATTAAAGAGATTACTCAGATATGTTTGTATTGTTCAACATTTCATATAATTACCAATCTTCTTCACCCACGATGTTATAGAAACTGATCTATTTACTACAGAAAATTTAAATTTAACTCATAAACTAGTTTAAATCACTAACTATTCAGTCACTTTTCTGTAAGAACAGTATGTGTTGCTATGATAAATAACCTAACCACAAACTTAAAATTTTGAAAAAACCGGACAAGAGCGTGTCGGGCCACGCTCAGTGTAGGGTTCCGTAGTTTTCCGTATTTTTCTCAAAAACTACTGAACCTATCAAGTTCAAAACAATTTTCCTAGAAAGTTTTTATAAAGTTCTACTTTTGTGATTTTTTTCATATTTTTTAAACTTATGGTTCAAAAGTTAGAGGGCCCCGGACGCACTTTTTTTTCCGTTAGGAGCGATTATTTCCGAAAATATTAATATTATCAAAAAACGATCATGGTAAATCCTTATTCATTTTTAAATACCTATCCAACAATGTATCACACGTTGGGGTTGGAATGAAAAAAAATATCAGCCCCCCACTTTACATTACCCTAATAATACATTTTTTTCTATTTTTCATTTTTGCACTTTTTTGGCGTGATTGATATACATATTGGTACTAAATTTCAGCTTTCTAGTGCTAACGGTTGCTGAAATTATCCGCGGACGGACGGACGGACAGATATGGCGAAACTATAAGGGTTCCTAATTGACTACGGAACCCTAAAAACCCCCGTCAGCGACATAGTAGACCGATTTTCATGAAACATGGCTAAGAACACTCCGTTCGGGAGCTACGATGTCACAGACAGACACACACACACACACAGAAACAGAAAGACAAACAGATAGACATATAGACAGACAGACAGCAGACAGACAGACAGACAGACAGACAGACAGACAGACAGACAGACAGACAGACAGACAGACAGACAGACAGACAGACAAACAGATAGACAGATAGACAGATAGACAGACAGACAGACAGACAGCAGACAACAGACAAACAGACAGACAGACAGAGACGTCAAACTTATAACACCCCGTCGTTTTTGCGTCGGGGGTTAAAAAATGGCTGCATTTCTAATGTTCTATTCTTTTTTGCCAGGCTGTTTCAATAATACCGGCGACATTTCCTGTTTATATCCCAATGCAAAGTTGAGCGGAGAAGCTGGTAGCCAAAAAAAAAAATATTTGCACTTCAAATTGACCTTGACCTCAATTTCACTTGGAATTAATTAAAATACATACATACAATCACGCCTGTGTCTCGTGAAGGGGTAGGCAGAGCACATAAAACTACTCCGGTTTCAGGTGGGTTTCAGTGCCACTCTTGGCAAATAAGGGGTTGAAAGAAAACGAAACTGTGACATTGCAGTGACAGGTTGCCAGCCTCTCGCCTACGCCACAATTTAACCCAATTAATAGTTTTAATTAAAATAAAATGTCAATAACCACCACCATGTGCAGTGATAGTTGAATCCCCTCTTAGGTGTGTGACGGAGAAGGGGAAATAACTTATACCTGTATGAAAATGGGGTCAAAAGTACCTACGTTCAATTTCTTAGAGAAAGTTCTGTTATAAAAATAATTTAAGAGCAACTAAATTCAACGTGGAGAACAAAACAAATAATTTTATTAAATATGTTTTGATTTGTTTTTTTATAAGACAATACGGTAGCGAAAATGCTAAAATGGAAAGGAGCCCCCCTTTCAACTTGGGAATTTTAGTTAAATATATAAGTGTTATTAACTAGATTTCTCGAAAAGAAATTGTCCATTAAGAACAACTCAGTCAAAAATATTTCAAAAAAATCTTTAAAATCGAGGTTCCGCTCTCGACTCTTTCCTCCTTCAAAACTTAATCAATCTGAACGAAGTTTAAGAATCTGAATAACAATGAAATAATCTATATCGGACCGTTTAGCTTTTTTGGTTAGTTGTTACCAATCTTGAGTATCACACCTTTTTTACGCCACAATGAAAAAGGTCGTTTTTGGAAATTTTTGATTGGCTCTAGAATCTTTAAAAAGCAGAATATCAAAAAAATCAAAACCGTCCGACACAGATAAAAATAATAACAATCTGTGTTAAAAAAACCATTGCTCTATCTTCAAAAACCAAGGAGGAAATAGTCGAGAGCGCTTGTATGGAGAATTGACCCCTACCGTATCGTCTTAAGTAACACTACTATATATATAAATTATAAACTGAAATAGATGGATACCATACACTAAAGAAAAAGCGATCAAGCCCACTCGACGCATTTCGGCGGTTACCTCGGCGGTAGCGGTAAACCACATCAGCCGCGATAGCTGGAAACCCGGGTTCGATTCCCGGCTTCGCCACCAGTGGGCTTGGTCGCTTTTTCTTTAATGTATGGTATCTATTAAAGTTTATAGCAACTAATTTTTTTCAATAAAATCACTATTATTATGCCTAGTTACAATAGAAAATAGTGTAGCTAAATACTACTTCTACTAACTTCTTATTTAAATTTAAATCACATACAACTAAATTATTTAGTCTGCACTGCACATCTTGGTAACAAATAAAAGATTGAAATAAATCATCATTCCTATCTAATATTTATTAATTCCTTGTACTCATCTAGCTGTCTAAAATGTCTTAAAATACCTGTAGAAGTGTCTGACAGTTGAACAACCTATAAAATAATGACATCATTTGAGAGCAAAAGATTAATAACATGAAATAAAACTGAAGTGGGAGCAATTTGTTAGATCGGCCTAAAGGTTAACACAGTTAAAATATTACGACAGTTTATGGTGTTCCTACATTTACTCACTCACTCTGTTGGTAAAATGTGCCTTGGCCTCCAACGTAAAAACACGCCACTTTCATTTCACAGTCCAGACGACATCACGCCAGCTCTCGCCGTAGCCGAGTTCACTAAGATCTGCCGGTTCCCATATTTACTGTTATAAAATGTTTTATAAAATTATTGACTAATAGAAATGACAGCTAAGTGTGAAAGAGAACTATTGAGCATTAACAGTATAAGGAATGAAAATGTGCGAATTTTGGAAAATGATAGTACAGTTAATTCACGTCATTATAATGATGTCTATATGAACCATATTATCATTAGTTTTTAACAAATGCTCGCATGGTGGTAACACATTGTATAGTCTCAGTAACCGGTTCTTAACACAATATACTGTAGGTATACCTATATATTGTAACTGTGGCTAGACCAAACAAACAGTATTTAAGGCGCTAACCATTACGACACGACCTTGACATAAACTTGCTATTTACACTTGCTTAGTAAAATATGTCGCAAAAACACTGGAATTTTTATATTTTATTTATTTTACCTCAAATTATTTACACTACACTAATGTGAAAAATTCATAATTTAATGTAATTTGTTATTCGTAATATTTTCTTTATCTTTTGTAATTAATATCAAAGGATACCTTAAATAAAGGGTAAAACTATGTGAAGTCAAACAATAATGTGTATATTTTTACAAATCATGAAACAAACACGAGCGTCTCTTTTTTTGCCATTTTTTTATGTTTTTACGCAATTTTAGGTAAATTATATCCAGAATCATGAGCACTTTCTATCTCAATAGGAGACAACAAGTGTCCAAGAATTTCCATATATTTTTGTTACTTTCCTCTTTTGTTACCCCATAGAAAATGGTAACAATATAAACAAATCGTATGGGGCAAATTATTTGCCTATTAGGACTGAAAAACCTAAGGATTCTGATTAGAAATAACATAAAATTTACCAAAAATTGGATCACATTTAAAAAGTGTGAAAACAAAACACAAACACAAAGTAGTTGAGAAGCTAAAAACTTCTAAATATAATATAGTATAGATACATAAGGAGATTCTTTACACAAATAATAACCTGCTATTCTCTCATTTCCAGAGGCTGTCACTGCACCTAGCGGTGGTGCTGCTGGCACTGCACCAGACCTGCTCCGAGCCGGACATCTCCAGCTTCCCCAACCAGAACTACGCCGTCTTCGGCGCCCCCATCCGAGCTGACCTGGACGAGGACGGCTACTTCTACCCCAAGCCGAAGATACCCTTCCCCCAGCCGCAGCCGCAGAACCAGAACAATGTCTACGTGCCGCAGCCGACACAAGGATACGTCTACGAGAGGCCGACTATCCCTTTCAACCCACCGACTAGGCCACCACCACCGCCCACTACAAGACCACCCCCACCACCAACAACTCGGCCACCACCTCCCCCCACATATTCCACACAGCTCCCAGTCTCCAGAACTACTGGCTACAGCTACCCTAAACCCAGCATCCCATTCACTTTCCCAACACCCCCCACAACCGCTCGCACTTTCCCTCCATCTACCTATTTACCCCCAACTACTAGGAGAACACCCCCTCCTTCAACTTACTTGCCCCCGGTAACCACCCCCCGCCCGACTCCACCTCCAACCACAAGACGTACACCACCACCCACACAAACAAGAACTACGGGCTACCAATACCCTACCCCTAGTGTGACCTTCACTTACCCCACCACCAGGCGTACACCGCCAACGACAGCGAGAACTTTCCCTCCGTCTACTTACCTCCCACCTACCACTAGGAGGACACCACCTCCTACTTACCTACCGCCAGTGACTACTCCACGACCAACACCACCGCCTACCACTAGGAGAACACCACCTCCTACTTACCTACCCCCAGTCACTACAACAAGAAGAACACCACCCCCTACTTACCTACCACCAGTAACCACTCCACGCCCAACCCCACCACCAACCACAAGAAGAACTCCACCGCCCACCACTCGGCCACCGCCCACCAACCCCCCCACTTTCAGAACCACTGGTTACAACTATCCCACACCAAGCGTAACCTTCACCTATCCTACGACTAGGCGCCCTTTGCCCCCTTCTACATACTTACCCCCCACAACTAGGAGACCACTGCCACCTTCCACCTATCTACCTCCAGTAACAACACCCCGCCCAACCCCACCACCTACCACTAGACGACCGACTACCGCTTATCTGCCCCCTGTAACCACCCCAAGACCTACCCCTCCTACAACTCGTAGAACCCCACCCCCAACCACAAGAGCACCCCCCACTTACTCCACAATACTATTTCCTACTAGAACCACAGGCTACAATTACCCCACGCCAAGCGTCACCTTCACTTACCCAACCACAGCTAGAACATTCCCCCCTTCCACTTATCTACCTCCCACCACAACTAGGAGACCACTACCACCCTCCACTTACTTACCCCCAGTAACTACCCCCAGACCAACACCGCCCCCAACAACAAGGCCTCCTCCACCTCCCACTACCAGGCCCCCACCACCCCCACAACCAGAAGGCCACCCACATACTCCACCCAACTACCCCAAACCAGAACTACAGGTTACAATTACCCAACACCCAGCGTAACATTTACTTACCCAACCCCAACAACCACTAGGCGAACTCCTCCATCAACTTACCTTCCCCCCACCACTACTACTAGGAGACCACTTCCACCATCTACCTACTTACCCCCAGTAACTACCCCTAGGCCTACACCTCCCCCGACAACAAGGCCTCCTCCTCCTCCCACTACTAGGCCCCCACCACCCCCCACAACCAGAACTACAGGATATTACTATCCTCAGCCTTCAAGCCCGTTCACATATCCTACGAGACCACCAGTATACATCCCTCCCTCCACAACCAGAGCTCCTCCAATCTACCTACCCCCTTCAACAACCGCACCACCAATATACCTCCCCCCTTCAACAACAAA
This sequence comes from Leguminivora glycinivorella, assembly GCF_023078275.1. Taxonomy (NCBI): domain Eukaryota; kingdom Metazoa; phylum Arthropoda; class Insecta; order Lepidoptera; family Tortricidae; genus Leguminivora; species Leguminivora glycinivorella. The sequence continues at coordinate 25,465,025 of NC_062975.1, read as the reverse complement.
GCGACCTATTTACACCCCACCTCCAACAACCAGAGCCCCCCCAATCTACATACCCCCTTCCACGACCCGAGCGCCCCCAATCTATCTCCCCCCCTCCACAACCAGGGCCCCCTTCATCGAAGACCAAGGCTACTTCTACGACAAGCCCCGAGTACCATTCGTTTTCTAAGTTAGATAAAAGTACATTCAAAGTTGCCATATATGTGATACCAAAAAGTACTTTCGGTAGTACTTTGTAAGGTTTGTTATTAGGTCTGGGTTTCGGGCCTAAAATATTGTTTTAACGATGTATGAATAATTACGAACGAACGTTTACCCTGTCAAAATAAAGAATATTTAATTAAATAGTTGTCCATCACTTTAGTTATTACATTATAAACAATGTAAGTGAAACTAAAGTGAAATTATAGTGAAATGGATACACTTCAGCAAGTAACCTGTCATTTTAATAAGTTTAATGACGTATAGTCAATGATTACGTCACATAAAACATATTAAAATGACAGCTTATAATAATATCATCTCAAAGTGACGAAATTTTAAACTTTCTGTAAAAAGTTAATGGAAAAAAGGTGTATTGCTTTTGTTCAAAACTTCTTTATTTTGACAGAAACTTTAGTCTTGAAAACGAAGTTACCCAATTCTAGTGATATATTAAGTATATATTTTAATTATAATAATAGAATGGTAAATACTCAAAAAAATGTGGAAACAACACTGCCTTTGACTAATTATATTTTAAGATAGTAAATTACATTTATATAAAAATAACTGCCTTGTTTTATTTTTAATTACTTACCCATTATAATTATTCCACTTAACCTTTTACTGCATCATCATCCTTCTTGCGTTATCCTGGCATTTATTTTGCCACGGCTCAAGCTAGGAACACACTACGCGGACGTCCGTCGTAAAACGACCGCGACCGCGACCTATCAGTGTGCACGGAACAAAAGATCCAGCGAGCCAGATTTCGATCGGACGTCCATGCGCTCAAGGCCACGTCCGCGTCCGTCGACCGATAGTTTGCACGGTTATGTGTATTTCCATTGTCCAGATTCTCGTCCGCGGTCGATTCACGACGGACGTCCGCGTAGTGTGTTCCTAGCTTCATGGAAGCCTGGGGTCGATTGGCGAAATTATCGACCATATTTTTGCGTTTACTAACGCGAAAGAAAAACGCATGAAAACTCGAAAATTCGCGTTTTCCGGGATCTAAGGGTTGTATAATAAGGGTCTTATTGAATAATAGGAATTATTAATATTATAGGTAATTATCGTACTTTATTAAGTAGTTAGTTAATGTAAATAATTGTTTTTTTATCTGCCAAGGTCATAACCTTAAAAAACATGACATTACGAGTCAAAGCGGCTGCCTACGATAATGGCACAATCTACATAGGTATAAGCAAAGAGGATCGGGTATTATAGAGAGTTACTGTCAAAGTAAAATGTGTAATCACAGTGCATAGACTGCCATCTCTTGACACAGACTTGAAACTTTTGAACCTCAGTTTTGACAATTTGCTCCAAATTCTTAGCTTGATATGTTATTAAAATTTTGAAAAAACCCCCGACTGCGACATAGTTGACCGATTTTCATGAAATGTGGCTAAGAACACTCCCGACTAACTCAGCTTTCAGACAAAAAAAACTAAATCTAAATCGGTTCATCTGTTCGGGAGCTACAATGCCACAAACAGACACACACAGAGACAGACAGACAAACAGACAGACAGACAGACAGATAGACGGACAGACGGAGAGACGGACAGACGGACAGACAGACAGACAGACACACGTCAAACTTATAACACCCCTTCGTTTTTGCGTCGGGGGTTAAAAAAGTCAAATAGTAATATTAGCGTCATCCAACCGAGCGTCCCCCAAAGGTGTATCGCCATCTAGGCCACCGTTCCTTTTTCTGTATGGTCCTGAGGTACGTTTTTTTCTTAGACTTTATCTGTCTTTACGGAGACATATATGTCTTTGGTATAAGTGTAACGCTGTGATGCTCGTGTTTTTGATATTTCATAACACTTATTAATCGCTTTGCAACAAAATTTAGTTTCAGAATCAGACCTGCGATCTCGTACTGTTACTTTGTGTTCATAGCTCAATTTATAATAATTAATCAAGGAACATTCCGATACTAAGTGTATTGTGAATGAGTAAATACAATATTTAATTAACATCAAAACGCTGACTTGGCTTATGAAATATGTTTTGTTTTAGCGGCACGTGTATAATATTCGTTAATGTTAACCGTGACTGAAATATAAATTTCCTCGAAATTGTTATTAACAATAATATATATGTCGCAGTAAGATAGATAAAGCCGTTATATAAATAAATAAATAATAAATAAATAATATTATAGGACATTCTTACACAGATTGACTGAGGCCCACGGTAAGCTCAAGAAGGCTTGTGCTGTGGGTACTCAGACAACGATATATATAATATATAAATACTTATATACATAGAAAACATCCATGACTCAGGAACAAATATCTGTGCTCATCACACTAATAAATGTCCTTACCGGGATTCGAACCCGGGACCGCGGCGCAGCAGGCAGGGTCCCTACCGACTGTGCCAGACCTAGGGATATAGTTATATGTCGTAACATAGTTAAACGAAAGCGATTAATTGCTATCTTACTAGGAATATAACTATAATACGTTACTAGTTTAGTGATATAATTATATGACTGGATTCAGTTTAGTGAAATGATTGTAGCCAGGATTACGGCGGTGCGGCGGAGGTATTAACCCTAGGGATATAATTATATGCCGTAACATAGCTAAACGAAAGCGATTCCTTACCATCTTATTAGGGATAATATATTAGGAATAATATATTATAATTATAATACGTCTCTAGTTAAGTAATATAGTTACATTACTGGATTAAGTTCAGTAGTATAATTGTAGCAGTGTAGTGCGGGGATGCAGTGGAGACGGGGGCGGGAGCTTACCCGCTACCACAAGGCAGTCGTTCGGCATCAGTTGTCGTTCACGTCACGGTTGAGTTTTCGTGCATAATTATTTATTGAATTTTCGCCACTTTTTCTGTGATATCGTTATGTTACGGCATATAATTATATCACTAGGGTTATAACTATACCTCCGCCGCACGGCCGCACTCCTGCCTACAATCATTTCACTAAACTGAATCCAGTCATATAATTATATCACTAAACTAGTAACGTATTATAGTTATATTCCTAGTAAGATAGCAATTAATCGCTTTCGTTTAACTATGTCACGACATATAATTATATCCCTAGGGTTATAACTATATAACGGCTTTATCTATCTTACTGCGACAGTCGCAGTAAGATAGATAAAGCCGTTATATAGTTATAACCCTAGGGATATAATTATATGTCGTAACATAGTTAAACGAAAGCGATTAATTGCTATCTTACTAGGAATATAACTATAATACGTTACTAGTTTAGTGATATAATTATATGACTGGATTCAGTTTAGTGAAATTATTGTAGCCATGGATTACGGCGGTGCGGCGGAGGTATAGTTATAACCCTATTTATATAATTATATCACTGGATTAAACTTAGTCTAGGGATATAATTATAATACGTCTCTAGTTAAATAATATAGTTATATTACTGGATTAAGTTCAGTAGTATAATTGTAGCAGTGTAGTGCGGGGGTGCAGTGGAGACGGGGGCGGGAGCTTACCCGCTACCACAAGGCAGTCGTTCGGCATCAGTTGTCGTTCCCGTCACGGTTGAGTTTTCGTGCATAATTATTTATTGAATTTTCGCCACTTTTTCTGTGATATCGTTATGTTACGGCATATAATTATATCCCTAGGGTTATAACTATACCTCCGCCGCACGGCCGCACTCCTGCCTACAATCATTTCACTAAACTGAATCCAGTCATATAATTATATCACTAAACTAGTAACGTATTATAGTTATATTCCTAGTAAGATAGTAATTAATCGCTTTCGTTTAACTATGTTACGACATATAATTATATCCCTAGGGTTATAACTATATAACGGCTTTATCTATCTTACTGCGACATATATACGGGCAAGGGCAGCATCCGCTCGGTGTACCCCTTACATTTCATTTAAGTGTCAAAAGGGCCTCTACGCGTTGGCTTCGGCCCGCGCACGCCTCCCAAAGGTCCGGAACACCATTCTTCCGTGATGGGAAAGATATATTATGGACGAAATAATTCGAAAATAGATGAAAGTAATATTTCACAGCAACGACAATTTTACAAACTTATTAAAACGTTTTTGCTTATTTTTGTATATTACTTAATTTCTGCTTTCTTAATTTTAGATTTATTTAGTTTAATTTTAATTTTTTATTTTTTTTTAAGTTTAATTTTAGAATAATTTAAGATTTAATAGTTAGGTATGTAAATAGGTGCCTAAAAATAATAATTGAATAATTAACATTAAATGAAAAAAAAATCTGTAAATGATTTCTTACGTCTCGTCCGTCTGTCACATTGCTTACTTAAATATAATTTTGTAAAAGTATACTTTATAACTCTTTATTTACATGAACATATTTACATAATTATATAAGAAACTAAGACTAAACTTAAAAGCTAGCTAATGTCTAAAATAGGCCCTTGCGGCGTTGTACCAAGGATACTGCCGACATTTCCTCGCTGTATCGCAATGCTGATACGTTGTGCGAGGAAGTCGCCAGCTCTTCGGTCACCAGTTACCTCAACCAGACGCTTCGCGATTTCTGTGAACAACTTGTTCGCGCTGAGATCCCATGGACCTAGAGTTTCTACGCCAAAAGGTACAAAAAGGTATTCTTTGCCAAGACTTTTGTATTTATTACGTTTCAAAATTTCGACAATTTCTGCGCTTTTATCTTGGTCCGTAAGTATACTTAGTACCCCACTTGTGGTAAAATGTCTTTCATATTTATTATTTCATAAATGAAAGTTGATAAGGAACCTTATTTATTATGTAACATGAAAGTTTTAAGTGTTGTAAATTACCACGGTAGCTTCCAAAAGAAAGCCTCTAAGAATTATTTTATGCTCTAGTCTTTCTGCATACTTGGCATATAGTATGTTTTATGATAAAAAGTACTGAGAATCCTTAAGCGCGCTCCACACGTGCGCTTCAAGAGCATGGAATCTCAAAATATTTACTACATTGTATGGATTTTTCATAACCAAAACTGAACAGATGTTCTGCGATTTCGGTGGTCTATCCAGTTTTTCCCCTATTGCCTTAGATGGTGTATACCTACCAGTCTGCTCCGACTTCCGGTACCTTGGGTCATTATTCCAAAATGACGGAAGCATCGACCGTGACGTGAAAAATAGAATAAATGCGGGATGGATGAAATGGCGACAGGTCTCAGGGACAACATGCGATCGACGGATGCCCCTCAAACTTAAGGGGAAAATCTATAAGACGATTGTGAGGCCTGTTGTATTGTATGGATCTGAATGCTGGGCGACAAAGGTGGAGGATGAAAGGAGAGTGCACGTAGCGGAAATAAGAATGTTGAGATGGATGTGTGGAGTGACCAGAATGGATCGGATCAGGAATGAGTATTTTAGGGGAAGTTTGAAAGTTGCGCCTATAACGGAAAAGATGAGGAGTGGCAGGTTGGCGTGGTACGGCCATGTAATGAGAAGGGATGAATGTCATATAGGCAAAAGAATGTTGGAGATGAATGTTGATGGATGGAGAGGGAGGGGTAAACCCAAACAACGACGGATAGATTGTGTGAAAGAGGACATGAGAAAGAAAGATGTGAGTGTTGAGATGACGAAAGATAGGGGAGAATGTCCTCTTCCAGACATGTTGTACCGACCCCACATAACGTGGGATAAGGGTAGGAGGAAGAAGATGGATTTTTCATAATAAGTTTTATAAAACAATAAGTAGTCAACGTAATAAGGAGTAATATATGAAATCGTGTATTTTTTATGAAATTGCTAGCTATGAAAATAGCTAAGTTTTTTTTATATAGTCAAGCATTTCCATACATAGAACAGAAAAAATAATACATCTGTAACTCCATCCCATATTGTTAGGGTGCAGGTATTAGAAAGGGCATCTTACAAAACTAAACAGATATTAGACAATAAACTTCAATATTGTAACACAGCCATAACTAGGGTTAGGTACAATAAATAGAACAAAACAACCAAATGTTTTTTTCTTCAGAATTATATGTAAAAAAGCATGAAAAAACCGACCATCTTTGTTTTTTCTTTATAAAAAATATGTTTTTTTTTGCAGAAGAACAAAAAATTCGACAATAACGGTTTTTCATGAGTTGTAACGTTTCAATAACAATAACGTACATTTAAATTCAAGATTCAGTACACAAACGTTTATTGGGGAATCCCAGATGCGTCGTGGAGCGTGGAGAGGCGGTGGTGTTGCCAACAGTAAATAGCGATAACTACCTACCAACTACAGATTTCGTAAATGTTAGTTTTATAAGACCAGAAATTAAAGTTATTAAATTAAATTCATTGAATAGTTAACATAAAGTCTAAAAACCGTATAAAAGTATTAACTGCTTTGCGAATTCTGAGATTTCCTACTTAGAAAAAAAAACATATACCAGAAAAAAAAACTGTTTTAGATTTCCTTTACAAAAAAAACATATACCAAAAAAGACTTTTTTTCATGTCTTTTTCATGCCAGAACCGTTTTTTTGCAACCCTAGTCATAACTCACTAGCTCTTACATGGAAAAACAACGCAACCACCTACGGGTCTCACAGACCAGCAAGAAAGAATACGTAACCACCTACCCTAGGTCGCTGAGACCACTGATGATGCTCACCAAATCTAGAGAGATACTCGTCCGAATGTTTTGTTCGTTATACGGCACTGGGTGAAGCGCGGGGAAAGGTACAAAGACATTGAGGATCGGGCAATGAACCCGTGTTGAATTATTATCTATTTTGTATTTGCTGAGGTCTGAGAGACCTATGGACCCTATGGTAGGTGGTTAAGGGTTAATTGTAGTGGTTTTTTAATTGAATTCATATTTATTGTAATGTTGACATGTGAAAGTACCCATGTGGCCTATTACTTACTGAATAAATGTTTTTGATTTTTTTTTGTGCAACTTGGGACGAAAGTTGAATTTTGCTAACTAGAGTAAGTTAAATATCGACGGCTTTTATTTTATTATTTATTATAAATGGGCATAGGTATATATTTAAAATAAACAAAAAATAGTTATTTAATATTGTCTTCGGTTACCGCGATAGTTACTCATGAAATAAAACTATGGAAACGGATTAAATCGCGTATAATGAATTTAAAATACATCCCGACGTTTCGAACTCTTTACAGCGTTCGTGGTCAACGGGTGACTGAGGAAAAATTAAAATGTGCAAAAGCTACCCACTTACAAGAAATATTAACGAACCATGACCACAAATAATATAGATTTCTAAGGCAGGTTCACACGCTATTAATAAATTCATTTATTTATTTATTTTAAATTCATTATACGCTATTTAATCCGTTTCCATAGTTTTATTTCATAAATAGTTATTTGTTATACAAGAGTACAATGTTGTATTTTAACGCCGAGTGTGGAATTGAAAAACGAGCAAGCGAAAGGATTCTATAGTTGAACCACGAGCGAAGCGAGTGGTTCAACTATAGAATCCTGAACTTGCGAGTTTTTCAACACACGAGAAGTAAAATACATTTGCACTCGTGTATAACACAAAACTTTTCCCCCTCACTATAGTGAGTAAAGTAGGTACAATGAAAAAAATGTGTTTATCACTGTTTCCAGTAGTTCCACAGGTGGTAAATCATCTTTATTACTAGATTCACCTACTTTTATCAATTTTAAAGCAGTTAATTTGACTTTATTCAAGGTCAAATTACTTTACCCGCTAGTTGATAAATTGCGTTTTTACCCGCTGGTATTAAAGGACAAAACGCGTGTTTCTGAGCTTGTGAGGGGAAAAGATTTTTACTTAAAACAGCTAACTAGAAGACATTGAGTTGAGTCCCATTGAAAATCGTACGAGTGCTGATTTTTTTCGTAACCCATATTTGATATAAGGTGACCAATATTCACGAATTCACGCGCGATTTCAGAGGCATTTAAAAAAATTGTAAGAGCGCTCGTAATACATGCATTCACTTAAGCACACCTCGGACACTAGCGATCAAATGTATGAAAGAGGCGCGTTCCTAGCACACATTCTAAGCTCGTGTAGGTGAACGCGTACCATGCTTGTATGAGTGTGATATGACAGGTCGACTGTTCGCGTTTTTGACAGGCGGTAACTGTGAGGCAACCGAGAGCGGGTGGGGGGCACTTTTAGCGGGGAGCAGAAGTGGCCATACTGTACGATAGTACTCTTTATTATACTGTGACTTAAGTCTGCAATGTAATCGATTGATTGCGAATGCGATTTCGCGCGTGTGAATGAGCCCTAACCTAACAATAACAATCTTTACACGTGTAACGAAGATACGCACGTAAAAGATTGTTATGTGAACACAGCTTTATTCTGAAACGACTATATATTAGGGGCACATCTTTAGAAAAATTCATAATCAATTAAACTCTCCTTGTCACAATGTTTCACAATTTTTTAGTCTCCTTCTGCGTTTACTCCCTATATTTGGGAAGCACAGTGAATGCAGAGGTAAGTTTTGTATTTTTTATTTTATTTCAAATAATAAGCTACTTGACCCTTTTTAGGGTTCCGTACCTCAAAAAGGAAAAACGGAACCCTTATAGGATCACTCGTCTGTCCGTCTGTCACAGCGAATTTTCTCCGAAACTACTGAACTGATGAACTTGAAATTTGGCAAACATATGTAAACTTGTGACCCAAAGACGGGCATGTAATTTAAATTAAGACAGTTCAATTATAGGGGGCACTTTTGGGGGGTAAAAGTGAAAATTAAAAATCAAAGTTTCTAAAACTATATTGTGTTACATATGAAATGAAAGAGTTTTTTATAAGTATTTCAAAAATATTTTTTTTAATAATTTTTAGTACAGTATTTTTCAAGTAATTTAAGAAAATAGGCAAAAAAGTGACCTCCCCCCCCCCCCTTATCTCCGAAACTACTAAGCGTACAATTTTCAAAAAAATACACGAGATAGTTTTCAATCTATAGATTACAGGAAAACCTATTAGAAATCTACAGTAAAGCGTAAGTCGGACTTAAAAGAAAAAACTCAAATTACGAATTTCACTCTTACGTTACCAAATCTCTTGAAATTGTGTGAGCGCGTTTGAATAATAATAATAATAATAAGCCCGCGGGGGCAGCTTGTGGCGAGCTGACGGTGAGTGGCGACACCGCGGACCCCTATTCCAGAGGGCACTTCCATCTAGCCCTCGCCTCTGCGCTTGCCTTAACCGGCCGGCCAGAGTGGATTCGCAAGAGCGGGACCTATGCTCCAGGTTGGAAGTGTAAAATGTCATAACGCCGGCGGCCTGCTGAATGGAACACCAGGAACCAAGCTACCGCAGACTCACCTCTCGACAACCTTTTAGCCACTCTCAAGTGTTGCTCTGTTGTCGCACCGTGCGTGCGGCCGTTTTGCAGGGCCCACTCAATGAGTTGGCGAGTCACCGCCTGCCTTTTACAATTGTGAGACTAATTGTCACGGCAGGTGTCCGATAGTCTCCTCCCATAGCCCTTTAACCAGTTCATCCAACTTTCAAAACAATAACCCATGACCTTAGCTCCCATCGCAGCACAAAAGTGCTGCACTGCAATAGTCTTTGCACCTGGCGGGGACCATCTCCGGTTGTATCATATTGTGCGCTCAGGGATGGTATCCGCCACGTGTATCCCTTGCCTTTAGATTAAAATGTCTAAAAGGGCCTCTGTGATGTTGGCTTTGGCCCCACGCATGCCTCCCAAAGGTCCGGGACCCCATGGTCCCGAGATATGGAAAAGACAAACAAATAATAATAATAATAATTAAGCCTTTTATTTCCAATAGATCACATTAAATGACGATTACATTCCATGCATATTATAAATTATTTGATTAAGATTATTTATATTATTTAAATATCCTTAACTAACATTACATTAATTAACAATTAGATAATAGAACCTGTGTATTTGTATAATGGAATTATATCATTCATTGCGTTTCTTTTCTATTTTAATGTATTTATTTATAATATATTTATATGTAATTAATTAGTTATTTATTTACAATACAATACAATACAATACTCTTTATTGCACACCTCACATAGTTTACAAGTAATACACAAGAAACAAAACAAATTAAACAGAGGTAACAACAGGCGGTCTTATCGCTGAAGAGCGATCTCTTCCAGACAACCTTTGGGTACTGGAGTTAATATAATCAGAATATATGGTAGGTGGCTCTAAAAATATGAGAAGTAGAATTTAAATACAACCAAACAACACAAAACACTCATTCAAATAGACATACATAAATAAGTATAACCATAAACATACATAAACATACACACATAAATATATATATAAAAAGGTTTATATTCATAGAGAAACAAACAACAGTGTCATTCATAAAATCTAAGGAAGGGAAAGATAGTATTCTTTAAGGTTTGATTTAAACGAGGCAATAGATTGAGAACGTCTTAACTCAACAGGGAGAGAGTTCCACAGTCGAATAGCTTGGAAAGTAAATGAACGATTATAAAATTTGGAAGATGAAGATGGCACAGATAGAAGGAAATTTTGAGAGGATCTAATTGAATTAAGATAAGATAAACGCTCCTTGAGATAGCGGGGAGTTGCTGGATTAAAAAGTATAGAATAAAGAAGAGAAATTATGTGAGAATTCCGACGACGACGGATGGGGAGCCATTTTAGTTGAGATCGAAAACTGGAAACATGGTCGTATTTGCGCAGCCCAAATATGAACCGAATGCAGACATTTTGAATACGTTCAAGCTTACTTAGCTGATCCTCAGTAATATCCAAATAAGAAATGTCAGCATAATCAAGAATGGGATGAAGTAATGTCTGAGCAAGCGCAATCTTTGTAGGAATAGGTAGAAAGTTACGAAGTCGCCTGAGGGAACCTATAGCGGCAAACATCTTCCTGCTCACTTCGCTCACTTGAGGTACCCAGGTTAGAGAGTTATCCATGATAACGCCAAGATTTCTCACCTGGTTGGAATAAGGGATTTGGACATCATCAAACACCACCGGAGAAAGCTTAACGAAATCGATTTGGGAAATCAGTTTAGGTTATTTATACATGCGTTACGATTATTGTTTTATCTTCAAATATTACTAAATTTATATAATAAAATTATTTTCTTATATCTACTGGACTGTCCATTTTCGGACATAGGCCTCCTCCCTCCTGTGCCACTCGTCCCTGTCGGCGGCCACTCTCGTCCAGGTGATGCCCGCCTCGGCGACGATGTCGTCTCGCCAGCGCCCCCGCGGGCGGTGCGCGTGCCGTGTGAAGCCGCGCGGGTACCAGTGCAGAATTTTCTCGCTCCAGCGCCCGTCACTCGTGCGAGCCGTGTGTCCAGCCCATCGCCATTTTAATCTGCAAGCCATTTCCGCTGCGTCTATTATCTTAGTGCGGCGTCGGATATCTGTGCTGCGTACTCTATCAATTAACTTGAGATTTAGCATACTTCTTTCGGCTGATCTTTGAAACACTTTGAGTTTGTGCACTAGCTCTTTAGTTATAGGCCATGTTTGGCATCCATATAGTAAGGTAGGCGTCACTACGGAATCCATAACTTTTTTCTTTAAGGTTATGTCCAATTTAGATTTAAAAATGTGTTTGAATATTACATATAAACTCATTTCTGTTCCGTTTTGTTCAAAATATCGATTATTCGCATAAATGACTTAAGTTCCTACTAAAAAGGAGGCGCTTAAGCCCTTCTTGTAGTGCACGGAACCCTTGCAACGCGAGTACAACTCGCACTTGGCCGGTTTTTCTAAGTCTGTCTTATATTATTAAGCACTCTCCAATTAACCGAAATAAAATATTACCCTATTTTATTATGACTAAAAAACAGCAAAAATAGTATGTTATGCAACTGGCGTTTAAGTGAGGTCAAAAAACCGGCCAAGAGCGTGTCGGGCCACGCTCAGTGTATGGTTCCGTAGTTTTCCGTATTTTTCTCAAAAACTACTGAATCTATCAAGTTCAAAAGTTAGAGGGGGGGGGGACGCACTTTTTTTCCTTTAGGAGCGATTATTTCCGAAAGTATAAATATTATCAAAAAACGATCTTAGCAAACCCTTATTCATTTTTAAATACCTATACAACAATATATCACACGTTAGGATTGGAATGAAAAAAAAATTCAGCTCCCACTTTACATGTAGGGGGGTACCCTAATAAAAAAGTTCTTTCCATTTTTAGGGTTCCGTAGTCAACTAGGAACCCTTATAGTTTCGCCATGTCTGTCTGTCCGTCCGTCCGTCCGTCCGTCCGTCCGTCCGTCCGTCCGTCCGCGGATAAACTCAGTAACCGTAAGCACTAGAAAGCTGAAATTTGGTACCAATATGTATATCAATCACGCCAACAAAGTGCAAAAATAAAAAATGGAAAAAAATGTTTTATTAGGGTACCCCCCCTACATGTAAAGTGGGGGCTGATATTTTTTTTCATTCCAACCCCAACGTGTGATATATTGTTGGATAGGTATTTAAAAATAAATAAGGGTTTACTAAGATCGTTTTTTGATAATGTTAATATTTTCGGAAATAATCGCTCCTAAAGGAAAAAAAAGTGCGTCCCCCCCCTCTAACTTTTGAACCATATGTTTAAAAAATATGAAAAAAATCACAAAAGTAGAACTTTATAAAGACTTTCTAGGAAAACTGTTTTGAACTTGATAGGTTCAGTAGTTTTTGAGAAAAATACGAAAAACTACGGAACCCTACACTGAGCGTGGCCCGACACGCTCTTGGCCGGTTTTTTATTTTTGCACTTTGTCGGCGTGATTCATATACATATTGGTACCAAATTTCAGCTTTCTAGTGCTAACGGTTACTGAGATTATCCGCGGACGGACGGACGGACAGACAGACATGGCAAAACTATAAGGGTTCCTAGTTGACTACGGAACCCTAAAAAGACGAGTGGCGTGACTGAGTAACAATTTGAGGCGAAGCCGAAAATTGTTAATAAAGACGCCACGAGTATAATTGTTATAGTCGGAATATACTTGTTATAACCAAAATCTATAAATATATATTTTTGTTAATGTCAAATACTACAAAATACAATCATTTAGGTACTATGCCAAATTCGATATGAGTCTAGTAGCCTATACTGAAACATTAAACGGGTGTAAAATGAAGATGTTTCAGTATATTTACATTTTTGAAATGAAACTTCTAGTGCTACTTCCAACAGCACGTAACACCAGGGGCGGCTCACTCCGCGATTGTATCGCCGCGCTACAAGTACATGCTGGCGGCCGCGAGTTCGCGGCCTAATGGGGTGGCGCGCGTTCTCACGAAACGCACATTCGCACTTTCTATTGTTACTTTACGTCACGAGTTTTTTTAAGATTCATATGCGATATTCACGTGTGGAATGTCTAATAGACATCATGAATAAAATAGAATAGAACTCATTTATTCAGGCAACACATCAGTAAGTACAAATCAATCAATAAAGTAGGACAAAACACATCAAACATCAATAGACAAAATAGGACAAAAAGTTGCACAAGGTAAAAAGGCAACGATGTGAGGCCTAAAATGGTCTCCACTGAGCATTGCAGATGACACGGCTAGCGTGGTCAACGGCGCTGGTTTTCTGTGGAGCCAGCGGGGTTTGGACATAATAGGACAATCTGACACGGAAAAGTTCAATAAGGCTTGTGATGCTGAAGGCTTAAACAAAAATATATTAACCTAGAAAGTACCCAAGAATTGAATATACAGTACAACATTTTATCTGAGAATTAATTCGTTTTAATCCATAGGCAACCCTATCATCCGAAGTTACGCACGTGCGGCGCGTTTCTTTGTTAGAATTTTGTAGGCATTTAAAAAGGCGGCATTTCGTAAACTGCAGGGCCTGCACGGGAAGCATGGTCGCGCGATAGACGATAAAATAGCAGGCCGTCCCTATCGCACTATTTGTAAGTGCGATAGGGACGGCCTGATATTTTATCGTCTATCGCACGACCATGCTTCCCGTGCTGGTATGTTTGCAGAGGCAAGGAGGGCGGATGATTTCTTTGCCATAAGGCGCAAAAGAGCTGCGTCACTGCTGCCTGGCAGCTCCAGAATACACGGCAATCCTCTTTGGACTAGAATTGCAATGTTGAAGATCCGTAAAAAAATATATATTCTTTAGCATATAAACTGTTTACAGTAGCAGGGTAGTATTTAATTATTTTGCATTTTTTGATTATTTCTTTGCAGGTTCTTCTTCATGTCCCCTCGTGTGGCACCATATCTTTAGCGGATATACTGGTGCAAATAAAATGCCTTTTACAATTAAAATTATTTAATAATAACCACAAAATTAAAATTTTGAAAAAACCCCCGACCGCGACCTAGTGGACCGATTTTCATGAAACATGGCTAAGAACACTCCCGACTAACTCAGCTTTCAGACAAAAAAACGAAATCAAAATCGGTTCATCCGTTCGAGAGCTACGATGCCACAGACAGACACACACACAGACAGACAAACAGACAGACAGACAGACAGACATACACACAGACAGACACGTCAAACTTATAACACCCCTTCGTTTTTGCGTCGGGGGTTAAAAAAGAAGTTGCTGTTACAAAGATCGGTAAGAAAGTGAGCGATGCCAATAAAATTAGAATTGTTCATTCACTGGTAAGCGCCTAAGGATTGTCGAGGAGCAATTCTTATAGCACTAACACAAAGCACTATTCACATAGGCATCAAAGCCTGCACAACAACTTTATATATCATGATAATGGTGGGTGTCGTAGAAGGCGACTGTGGAGCTGCCAGGGGATATCTAAAGTCACCAGGCTTCAAGAAGCGAGGATCTCCAAGCCAGGGTTCCACACCAGTACCCCCTTCAACCACCGCACCAGCAATATACCTCCCCCTTCTAACACAAAGCGACCCGTATACATCCCGCCTCCGACAACCAGAGCTCCAGACAACCAATCTACATACCCCCTCACACGACCCGAGCGCCCCCAATCGGACCAACGACCAACATATTTCAGCAAGTGACCTGTCATATAAGTTTTATGACGTATAGTCAATGTTTACGTCATTAAAAACGTATAAAAATGACAGCTTATAATAATATCATCTCAAAGTGACGAAATTTAAATTTTCTGTAAAAAACTTAATAAAAAAAGGTATATTGCTTTCTTTAATGATCTTTATTTTAACAGAAACTTTAGTCTTAGAAACATCGAAGTTACCTGATTCTCGTGATAATATAATTAAGTATATATATTATTTTATTTATAATAATAGAATGGTAATACTCAAAAAATGTGGAAACAACACTGCCTTTGACTAATTATATTTTAAGATAGTAAATTACATTTTTAACCCCCGACGCAAAAACGACGAAACGGGGTGTTATAAGTTTGACATGTCTGTCTGTCTGTCTGTCTATGTGTGTGTCTGTCTGTGGCATCGTAGCTCCCGAAAGGATGCACCGATTTCGATTAAGTTGTTTTTGTTTGAAAGCTGCACTAGTCGGGACTCGGGAGTGTTCTTAGATATCGTCACTACTTTTAAAAAATCTCGTATCTCACGCTGTTCCTCAAAGTTAAAACGCAGTAAGGCTTTTACCCGAAGGGGGTCCTTTCAATAATAAGAAAATAAAAAAAAAGAGTAATAATTAATAAATCGGTAATATTTAATTTTATAAGCAATCAAAACCAAAAATGTATTTATATTGTAATTTATAATTGTAAATAATTAATTCAGTTTGTAATTTATCTCATCTTGTAATTTATAATTGTAAAATTTTTTATTAATGTTTTTTTTTGCATGGACAAATAAAGCTTTATTATTATTATAAGTCTATATGCATTCCTTACATACTTACTACAATTTTCTTTTCACTGACAGACGAAGATACAAGCTTTTTTAAAAGTAGTGACGGTATGTTTCATGAAAATCGGTCAACTATGTCGGGGGTTTTTTCAAAATTTTAATTTTGTGGTTAGGTTATTACTAGCTTTTACCCGCGGCTTCGCCCGCGTAATAAAATTATTATTATTCAAACGTTTACAAAAAATAAGATTTTCATTTGGATCCGTAGGTTTCTATGTAGGTCCGCAATTATTTCGATTAAGGTGCAGCGGGGCATTATACTTCTACATGTATCCACTGAACACGCTTACCATATATATTCCCCGTCCCCGTCCCTCCCCTATCCCTATTTCTATCCCTATCCCTATCCCTATCCCTATCCCTATCCCTATCCCTATCCCTATCCCTATCCCTATCCCTATCCCTATCCCTATCCCTATCCCTATCCCTATCCCTATCCCTATCCCTATCCCTATCCCTATCCCTATCCCTATCCCTATCCCTATCCCTATCCCTATCCCTATCCCTATCCCTATCCCTATCCCTATCCCTATCCCTATCCCTATCCCTATCCCTATCCCTATCCCTATCCCTATCCCTATCCCTATCCCTATCCCTATCCCTATCCCTATCCCTATCCCTATCCCTATCCCTATCCCTATCCCTATCCCTATCCCTATCCCTATCCCTATCCCTATCCCTATCCCTATCCCTATCCCTATCCCTATCCCTATCCCTATCCCTATCCCTATCCCTATCCCTATCCCTATCCCTATCCCTATCCCTATCCCTATCCCTATCCCTATCCCTATCCCTATCCCTATCCCTATCCCTATCCCTATCCCTATCCCTATCCCTATCCCTATCCCTATCCCTATCCCTATCCCTATCCCTATCCCTATCCCTATCCCTATCCCTATCCCTATCCCTATCCCTATCCCTATCCCTATCCCTATCCCTATCCCTATCCCTATCCCTATCCCTATCCCTATCCCTATCCCTATCCCTATCCCTATCCCTATCCCTATCCCTATCCCTATCCCTATCCCTATCCCTATCCCTATCCCTATCCCTATCCCTATCCCTATCCCTATCCCTATCCCTATCCCTATCCCTATCCCTATCCCTATCCCTATCCCTATCCCTATCCCTATCCCTATCCCTATCCCTATCCCTATCCCTATCCCTATCCCTATCCCTATCCCTATCCCTATCCCTATCCCTATCCCTATCCCTATTACTATACCTATCCCTATCCCTACCCTTATCCCTGTTCCGGCTCGTCCCCTCCCGTCTCGTCCCGTCCCGCCCCGCCCCGCCCCGTCCCTGTTCCTGTCCCTGTAAAATTATCATGTTAGGCGGTGAATTTTGAAAAATCCTTTCTTAGTGCTCTTCTAAGGAACTTACGTGTAATTTGAAATCTCTTGAACCAGAAGTAAACATAAAAAAGAAATCCATATGGCTATTTTCGATATTTAAACCCCATTGCACCACAACAGGGGAAAAGGTATTTCACTTCCGCCACGTCAGATTTTAAAAACGTTGTATTTATCGTGATCAGCGACCCGATAAACCATAAAAACGATACCCATATTGGTTTTTTGACATTATCACCCCTTTTCACCCTTTTAAATGGTACATTTAAAAAAACTTGAAACACGTATTTAGTCATATGTCTTTAGCAATCCTCCTGTGAAGTTTCGCATAAAACAGTGAAACTAACATTGTTTCCCCATACAAACTTTGAACCCCCATTTGACCCCCTTAGGAGGCGAATTTTGAAAAATCCTTTCTTAGTGCTCCTTTACACTATATAAGGAACCAACGTGCCAAATTTGACATCTCTAGGACCAGCGGTTTCAGCTGTGCGTTGATATGTCCGTCAGTCTATATATTTTTTTATATTTAAACCCCATTGCACCACAACAGGGGAGAAGGTATTTCACTTCCGCCTCGTTAGATTTAAAAAACGTTGTATTTATCGTGATCAGCGACCCGATAAACCATAAAAACGATACCCATATTGGTTTTTTGACTTTATTAACCCCTTTTGACCCTTTTAGGGGTAAAATTTTCAAAAATCTGAAACACGTATTAAGTCATACGTCTTAAGGAATCTTCCTGTGAAGTTTCGAATAAAATAGTCAAACTAATCTTGTTTCCCCATACAAACTTTGAACCCCCATGTGACCCCCTTAGGAGGTGAATTTTGGAAAATCCTTTCTTAGCGCTCCTCTACACTACATAAGGAACCTACGTGCCAAATTTAAAATCTCTAGGACCAGTGGTTTCGGCTGTGCTTTGATATGTCCGTCAGTCAATATATTTTTTTGATATTTAAACCCTTTTGCACCACAACAGAGGAGATGATATTTCACTTCCGCCTCATTAGATTTTTAAAACGTTGTATTTATCGTGATCAGCGACCCGATAAACCATAAAAACGATACCCATATTGATTTTTTTACTTTATCACCCCCTTTTCACCCTTTTAGGGGTTAAATTTTCAAAAAACCTGAAACACGTATTCAATCATATGTCTTAAGGAATCTTCCTGTGAAGTTTCGAATAAAATAGTCAAACTAATCTTGTTTCCCCATACAAACTTTGAACCCCCATTCGACCCCCTTAGGAGGTGAATTTTGGAAAATCCTTTCTTAGTGCTCCTCTACACTATATAAGGAACCTACGTGCCAAATTTGAAATCTCTAGGACCAGCGGTTTCGGCTGTGCGTTGATATGTCAGTCAGTCAGGTAGTCAGTCAGTCAGTCAGTCAGTCAGTCAGTCAGTCAGTCAGTCAGTCAGTCAGTCAGTCAGTCAGTCAGTCAGTCAGCTTCTTCTTTTATATATTTAGATAAAAATAACTGCCTTGTTTTATTTCTAATTATCCGTTATAATTATTCCGCTTACCCCTTTACGAAATACGATGGCCGATATATGATGTTAAACTCTATTGAGAAATATTAAAGTTTAGATTTCAACAATTTTTTTTTTTAATTCATGTGGTAAAGGGTTAAGAGCATATTCGATATTGTCATTGTTGTTAGGAAAACGTAAGTTACCCCTGTCATATTTAAGTGAATCAACTTTTTCTTGCCTGTTATTGTCATGGTTACGGTCCCCTGAATCACGCTGGTTTTATGTAAAATTATTCTTCTTAAACTATTCAAACATGCATTTTTCTGGTGTTAACAAGCGCTTTCTTTACTTTGACACCAACAAACATAGACTACATGCATGCTTGCATAATTTCAGTAGCATAATTTTGCATAAAACTATCGTGACTCAGGGGACCGTCACCATGGCAGTAACAAGCAAGAAAAAGTTGATTCACCCATTTAGTACTCTTTAGACTACATAAAAAATGGCATTCTGTTTAGTCCGTCAGTTAGATCGTCCATAAATACTGAACACATATTTTTCGCTTTTTCTAATTAATGAAAAAATACAAAGATATAGAGCATCAAAGTTCCGGAGTGGAGGCTGGTGACGTCACTTCTAAGTAAAAATTGTACCTAGTCGTGACGTCACGCGAAACTTCAACGCACTGTACCGTCATCATTTTTCGTTTACGAGAAAAAAGAAAAAATACGTGTCTAAAATTCATTGATATTATTTATTTCGTCATATTTTTATTATATCCATGAGAATGATGTCTATTATCTGTATGCTTTTCTGTATGTTCTTCCTCAGATGCGATTTAGTTTAATTGAAAAGTACAGAGATACTTTGCGTCCAGTGTCCTTGGAAAAAGGTAACATGTTGGCAAAGTGGAATTATCATATTAATAATTTTATTAATTTGTATCTTTCTATAAAATCTTATTTCTATATTATATCTCAATTTTATTTAGATTAGATTTAATCTCTGTTTCCAGTATCACGTAATATGTTACATATCGAACAGTTTATCATTAATTGAGTCGATTTCATATAAACAAGTGTATTTTTGATGATGCAAAGAATATGCAAAATGTGGTGCCTTCCTGTGAAACTAACCAGCGGAGATATTGGGTGCATAATTTCAACGTTACATGGTAATGACATCTACTTATGTTTGGTAATGACTTTTATAGAATAAATATATAAAATAAATGATAAGGTACCTACGTATAAACAAGTATAATCAACGAGGATCGAATATTATAGAGAGTTACTGTCGAAGTAAAATGTGTAATCACAGTGCATAGACTGCCATCTCTCCACACATGCTTAAAATTTTAGAACCTCAGTTTTGACAATATGGCCCATATTCTTAGCTTGATATGTGTTAAAATGTCAAATATTAATATTAGCGCCTGCTAACTGAGCGTACCCCAAAGGTGTAATGCCATCTAGGCCACCGTACCGGTATAAGTAAAGCTTTATCCGTTATTAATTAATTATAAATTTTTATTAAGTCAATGTACAACAACTGATTTCATAACAGTACTTAGGTACTTTCTGCGCTGGCTCAGCGACCCGAAGTGGATCTTGGCCTTCGACATTCGCTCCTATCCTGTGCGACCTGGTACTCGGTCACACAGGTCTTTCTGGACCACATCGATCCATCGGTACCTGGGTCTTCCAACTGGCCGTTTCTCAGTAGATCGCCACAGGTAAGCTCACGGAAGTATAGCTAAAGCGTAAGACTCTTTTGGCCGCACGATCCTCTCCCATCTGTCACGAACTCTTTGGTATATCTGTGATCAGAAGTGTCAAATATTTTAAATTTATATTTTTTATGGATTCTTTGTTGTTATTTGTTAGTATAAGAGTGCGGCTGCGCCCGCATGCAAATTAGTCGAATAGATGCACCTACGCGAGACGCACGTATTTCATTTCTCTGCCCCGCCCCGCACCCCTCACTAACAGTGGCGACGGGCTGTACCTTTAATTATTACGCGTGCAAAAATAAAAAGTGATCATGGCTAAAGTGTCGATAGGAGCGTTAACCATGTTTAACCATGAAGTGCAAGATTGGTTAGTGTTCAAAGAACGTCTGGAACAATAGTTCGTAGCCAACGATATAGACGCCACGGTGGACAAGGCCAAGTGTAAGCGTCGAGCTATATTGTTGAGCAGCCTTACCGAGGGTTCATATAAGCTGCTGAGGGACTTAGCATTACCCAAGGTCGTGGGAACCCTAGAGTATGATGAACTGGTGAAACTTTTGGATGGTCACTTAAAATCGGCAAAGTGCGGGTTTGCGGAGCGCAACAGGTTCTACTCGTCGACTCAAAAATCTACAGAAAGTATGGCAGAATGGGCAGCACGCATTCGTGGACTAGCAGTCGACTGCGGGTTTTCTGCCACAACTTTAGACGAAACGCTTCGAGATCGCTTTGTACTCGGTATGACCCCGGGGCATGAGCGAGATAAGCTCTTCACCATGGATATGGAGAAGTTGACCATTACTAAAGCACTGGAAGTAGCGGAGAGGATCCAGTGTGCTCGGCAGGGCGCTGCACAGGCGTTACCGGCGGCATCGAGCACGCTGCCATGTCCCGACGTGCCAGTGTATATAGTGTGTGTAGTGTGTGTGATATTAGGTTTAAAGATTCTTTATTCTCATAAGAATTTGTACAATTCACTTAAAATGAGAATATAAATATTATCAATGCTAACAAAATACACGACAAGAGCTACATACAAACATAAAAATTACAAGTTTAAAATTTAAAATATATGTCATTCACTCTAAAATAAATGGCGAAACGTTTCGCCATGGTCTTCATTCGGATCATTCTTTATTTAGTTTCCTTCACCCATCCTCTCCACATGGCCGAGCCAGCGCAGACGAGCAGCCTTGCTCTCGCCGATGACGTTGGGCTCGCCCACTAGTTCTTCCACCTCTAAGTTCTTCCGGACTCTCCAAGAACCATCCTCTGGTCTCGTATCATAACAATACTACATTTAAATTGTTCGAGTTACCAGTGGCGTAGCGTCAATACAACTTGATTCCCAACGGGCTCCCTAAAATTCTGCAGTATCTGTAGAAGTCCATACAAAACAGATACCGAAAACCCCTCCGGCTTTACCAACGAAAATCTTCACGCCTCGCCACTGCGAGTTACCAAATGTGCCAAAATATGTTTGTAACTAAACCTGCTTAGTTTTCACGGAAATATTATTAGATACTGTTGGAATCCTTTATTAATGACACTTAAATAAAAATTTGGTACAATAAATATTATAAACTAGGCAATAAAAATAAAAATAATAAAACTAAAAATCTAAGTCTAGCCCTGAGGCATAGTGCCCAAGATGCTGGCAGCATTTCCTCGCTGAATCGCAATACTTATACGTTGAGCGAGGAAGCTGCCAGTTCTTTTGTCCCCCGTAGTCTCGGTCAGCCGCTTCGCCAAGTCCTTGTATAAAATCTGGGCGCCCGGGCCCCACGGACCGAGGGTCTCGACGCCAAAAGCAACAAAGTTGTAATTGGCGTCGAGACCTCCGTATTTACGTCTTTTATGCGTCTCTGCAGCCGCGCCCACTTTCTTTGTGGTACCGTGAAGATGAGACGGGGCCAGTGTGTCCACACAGGTTGCATCCCGCACCAGCACTCGTCCCATCCTCCACGGTATCAGCGACATTCCGTCGGGTCTCTTCCCATCATCCCGCGCTATACCGGTCGGCTCTAATATTGCGGGCACGTTTACAGAGGTAAGAGACCGTCGGATAATGTCGTTACTCGTAAGCGCGGCGTGACGCGACAAACGCCCCGCACTTCGCTGGCAAGAAAGGCCGTGGCGCCCCAGCTGGTTCACTTCGCTCCCGCAGTGGCATTTATGCGATGCACAAATTACAGCCCCCACCCGCAGCCCGACCGCCACTCGGAGGGTATTCCCATCGAGGTGTGTACCAGAATATATACTATAAGGATAAACAACAGGATTGCACTAAATAAAAAATGATTTAATCTAGAAACCGTTTTATTTAAGTTTAAAGCAATTTAATTATCTAAGCAAGCATAAGCTAAACGCAAACAATGATTTATCAGAACAAGCTTAAAATCTACTAGCCTTAACTTTAACACGATTGCTTATTTATTCACTGCACTGAACACAAAAGTATGGCTCACGCGATCCTTCGACCACAGAGATTCAGGAGACATCCGCTCGCTGCAAGCGCCACGAAGTCAATGCCGGACAGCCCGGGTGCCAGCTGCGCGCACGGCGCTATAGCTAATGCAGCCAGGCCCCGTAGCCGAATGGCATTTCTCCGACGCCAAACGAAAGCGATACGCCGCTGGCTCTGTCGCGACAATACGCAAGCGCGATAGAGATAGATATCTACTAGCGCTTCGTTTCGTGAGCGTTTCGTGAGCGATTGTGCCATTCGGCTAGCCACCCAGGTATAGGCAGTGACGTCATTGACAATCAACTAAGGCGTCAACTGATTTGTTCTGCTTATAATACCATTAATTAGATACTTACATCAAAAGGTTTCATAACAATGGGTACTTTATTAAATTTTATCAAGGTGAAGTAACTAACAAAAGATATTTAAATAATATATAATTTGGCAAACTATCCAGAACCAGCTAAGCAAACAACAAACTTAGGTAGCAAAAGTCTTTTTGTTTTCTTAGCTGATTTTTTTCATATTGAAACAATTCATACAATTTACAATCCAACGGGCCTAGCATGCTAGTGTCATATAGCTTATTGCGTCGTTGTGTCCTTTTTGCACTTTCTGTAAGTACGTGCTAAGCTCGCAAATTTCATTACCCTCATGAATATGGTCCTTTGTAAAATAATAACTAATTTATGGCACTGACATTGGGAAACTTGAGACCAAAACTCTTCTAAATAAAAATTAGATATTTGTTGATACGCCTGACAAACTTCAAAGAAGGTCATCTTTCTTTTCTACAAAGGTTTATTTTACTCTTAGTCAATCCGATTTTACGAGTAAGTGTCACATGCTTTTGCTGGCAGCCCCAATAGATGTCATCTCAGTACAAATTTCAATGTCACATACAGGGTGTCCCAAAGGACACGCCACAGCGACACTGGAGGTACACCAGCCCGAGAGGGTTACAAGTTACAACCAACCTAACATGACCCCAGTAAAAGTTTCACCGTTTTCAAGTTATTGGCAACTGATACATATTAGAACGATGATAATAATTCATTATTTTATGGCAGAAAGGTGCAAGTTTTATACCATCACCGAATGGGCCCTACGGAAGACCAGCGCTGGCTTCCAGCTAGCATTATGCTGAGTTGGGTCCATTTCGTGATGCGCACTTACTTAATAAATAAAAAATAAATAAATAAAAATCATTTATTTCAGAAGACAGGTTCCATAATATGGTTAGTAGCTCTAAAACTTAATAACTATGTTAGACTAATTTAGTACAAATAAAATAAAATATTAACACAACACAAACAATACTTTCACGGATCCCTCACGTGCAGATCCACGAACCGGCCAAGGACGGGCGAGTCCAGCCTGTCTGCTATCATCCGCAGGATGCTGTTGCCGCTCTCTCGCACACGTCTTATTAATTACGGACGCCGACTTTTTGCGCATTATCGCATAAAAATCATCGACAGCGGCGTCCGCAAACATGCCCGACGCGCTACAATGGCGAGGGAGCCTCAACAATGCCCTGAATGCATTATTATACTGCACTCTAAGTGCACTGTACGCCCGCTGCGTAAAACCGACCCATAGACCACACGAGTAGAAGCTTTGGCAATAGGCTCTAAAAAGAGTAAGCTTTACAGGAACACTACAACGAGTAAATCTATGGGCCAGCATATTGCCACGAACGGACAGTGACCTTCGCTCACGTTCTATATCCCTGTCATCTTTAAGGTCCTCGGTTAGTACATGGCCCAGATATTTAAATTCTGATACCCTCTTTAGAGGCATATTGTTTAGAAGAAGTGGTGGAATGTACAGGGGCAACTTGTTTTTACCTTTGAAAATCATGAACTCACTTTTTTTGACATTATACCTTAAGCCATGTGTAACCGCATACCTTTCACATATTTTTATTAGTTGTTGCAATCCATAGAACGACGGACTCAGCAGCACCATATCGTCCGCATAGCTTATATTATTAACACTTATATTATCTAGCCGGCAACCGATATATGTGCTACTCAGCTCGCCAATCAGCTGATCAATATACAAGTTAAATAATCTTGGAGATGTCAAACCGCCCTGTCTGACCCCACAGCTGAGTGAAAACTCGTCAGAATAGACATTTGCCCACCTAACCTTGTTTTTTTGATTACTGTACCAATATGAAAAGAGACTGACCACCTCAGGTGCTACGCCCGTAGCCCCCAACTTGTCCCAAAGCAGATCGTAGGACACAAGATCAAATGCTTTGGACAAGTCTAGGAAGCATGCGTATATTGGCGATTTTCTCTTGATTTAGTAATCAACAGTATGCTTCAGTGTTAGAATGGCACTCTCAGTACCTAAACCTTCCTGAAATCCAAACTGTGCATTACACAGGTTTATATGCTGACTAAGATGCACATCCAGTATTTTATCTAACACTTTCGCAACAACTGTAGCAAGCGAGATGGGGCGATAGTTCGCTTTATCTGAAATGTCCCCTGTCGAGTCTTTTATCAGCGGTATCACAACAGTTTTCATAAGGTCGCAAGGTAAGTATGAGTGGCGTAAACAAAAGGTGAAAAACATAGCCAATACTCTATTCAAATGCGGACCTGCGTGTTGCAGATGTTCTATACTTAGCCCATCATGTCCAGGAGACTTACCCCTTTTCATGCCCTTAATAGCGCTACCCACCATGGTAGGAGTTATTTCAAAGACAGGAGTCATTGTAGTGTCTACTGGATTAAACATAGCACATGAATTTAGGGGTGAGTCTACTTTAAAACACTGCCCAAACATATTAGCAATATTTACAGGATCAGAAATACCTTCAACATTAACCGGCAAAGATATCTTACCATTTAACTTTTTTGTGCTTTTCCAAAACTTACTGAACTGCTTAGACGCATGCTGCGAGGCAAGAATATCCATGTCAATTTGTTCCTGATTGGCTTGACAAAACTTAAGTCTAGATTTAAAAATTCTTCTACTATGGCACATAGCCTCATAAATGGGGCCGCTCCTAGGTTTATTATGTAAGATATATGTGCGAAAATCCAATCTAGCCTGCTTATGCGCAGCCGACACATGCCTATTCCAGCCCCGCAGACACCTGTTTCTATTCACTCCACTTAATGTTCTGTTCTCTGTTTTTTGTCCTATTCTTGTGTGTACATGTACGTACGTGTTTGTGAGCGTCATGAATAAATGTCTTTTATCTTTATCTTATCTTTTATCATTTCGGAATCTGAATAAAATGCTTAATAGCAGGGCGTTATTTTTTTGTTACCATTTAAGTGGTTTTTTTACACGGCCACCTGGTAAAGTTGAACAATATGTTTAACTGCGAATAAAATTTTAGATCAAGTCATTTTTTTACATTTCACGTGGGTTATCGATGAAATATCTCTTTCATTATCCTTATTAACTGTTCGTGACACCGTACCCATGAAAAAAAAACTCATTTCGAGGGCTTTCTAAGAGCACACTGCGTCTAAAAATGTTGAAAACGGTCAAAATTCACGAAAAAACAAAGTGACAATAACTTGAAAACGGTGCAACTTTACTGGGGTCATGTTAGGTTGGTTGGAACTCTCTTGGGCTGGTCTACCTCTCGTGTCGCTGTGGTGTGTCCTTTTTGGGACACCCTGTATTGGGACTTTGGAATATTAAGTGTCAGTCCTAATACATGTCAGCCTATCTTAAAAATATACAAATAAGTTATAACTGATTTATTTTGAAAATAGGATATGAAGCAATAAAGGAACCCACATTTTTCATCGTTTAAACGGTAAGTTATCTTGTCAATGGCAATTCAAGCTAGGATGTCGAGTATTGGTACAGCGTCGGGTTCTAGTACATGGGTGAATCAACTTTTTCTTGTCTATTATTGCCATGATTACGGTCCACTGAGTCACGCTGGTTTTATGCAAAATTATGCAACTTTAACTATGCAAACATGCATGTTTTTGGTGTTAACAAGCCCTTTCCTTAATTTGCCGCTTCAAACATGGACTACATGCACGCTTGCATAATTTCAGTAGCATAATTTTGCATAAAACCAGTGTGACTCAGGGGACCGTAACCATAGCAATAACAGGCAAGAAAAAGTTGATTCACCCACATCCACTTCATACCAAAATGAATATGAGTGACTGCGTTCCAGATAAGGAATTAGTTTCATTCCTTCTCGAAAAAGTAATATGGAGCATTTAATAAGTATTTTTCTGGAACACCTTATAGGGTAAACTCTAATATTATCCTCTCAGATGCTTATAATAAAGTGCACTTTAAAAAGACGCTCGCCCGTAAACGGTCTTATTATTACATGCCTACATACTGATACGTAATGAACTATTTTACCGCCCTAGGGCAGTAACATACCTGGGTGGGGCCTTCCACGACCTGTCAAAAATTACAAGATGGCGGAGGAATGTTCGAAAATGTCAGCGAAGTTATTTCAATACATTTAGTTTATTTGGTTATTACTTCGCAACTGTGATGAAAAACATTGCGTATATCACGGGCGGCTGAAGTATTATAAACTTGAGTTATGCCAGCCCTAACAGCCTCTCGTTCGTAATCCTCCACTTTCCGCCCTTAATACACAATGTACTATTACTTAAAACTATTTTAATTTGAAAAAATTAAAGTCCCATTAAAAATCGTATGAGTGATGATTTTTTTCGTTAAGGTATAGGTAGTTTCAACTCAGTTGAGGCCACGCACACTATAACACTGTCATGTAAAGACAACGAGATTTTGAAATTAGTGTTCTTACCGTGTACCGACTGCAGATTCAACAGTGAATTGCAAGAAAGACCAAAAAGTTTCTATTAACTATTTTGTTAAGAATTACGTCTATAGAATAATTTTCAAACAAAACAGAAAATAAAATATCTCGTATGTGATTAATTAATTGTCAGATTATGATTGTAATATTAATCGTAGAAATCAAAGATTAGATTGCCTTATTATCATCGTAGCTGTTAAAATGGTGTTTACCTATTTTTTTATTAGTTATTAGCAGACATAGAAGTCGCAGTAGCAATAACGTCAATTAACATAGGGACATCCTTCCGATACAAAATATATCGATAGCTGAATAATTATTTGGAAGTGAAATTTCATATGAGCTATAAAGTTCACCGGATAATACCATTACTGCTTTTAATACCATTAATGATAAGTCTATCAATAAATAATAATATTTTTCAAAAATATATTGATAGTTTTTTTACATTCACTCACTCATTTCATTCATTCATTTTTTTGCAATCAGTACTAATCTTCATTTAGCTGTGTGTGTTATCATTCACTTCAACCTCCGTGGAATTACCTATACAGCGGGGCAAATCTCGACTCGAAGGCAAATGTAACTGGTCCATTTTTTCCATGTTTTACAATGTTTGCATTATTAAATGGAGTGTCCACCGGTTATATCACGGA
This sequence comes from Leguminivora glycinivorella, assembly GCF_023078275.1. Taxonomy (NCBI): domain Eukaryota; kingdom Metazoa; phylum Arthropoda; class Insecta; order Lepidoptera; family Tortricidae; genus Leguminivora; species Leguminivora glycinivorella. Next base: position 25,436,486 of record NC_062975.1, on the reverse strand, counting down.
AGTATAACTAAAGCATGGAAGCCATGCTAGAATAAGAGCATGGTGACATGAATCTTACTCACAACACATTATTACGTTTTGTTTATGAGCGAATGGGACAAAAATCCGGAACTTCTTTCGTTTTCCCGAAGGTGGTCACTAAACGATTGCCAAGTGGTTGCCTTTTGGTTGCCTTTTAGTAGTTACAATACGGCTAAATTAAATATGTGTTTAGCTTTCACAGTCGGTGTCCACCTTTGACAACTGTACATAGTCGTATTATATTAAGTCAAATATCTCGGCGGTCATCTGGCCGATTTTTAATTATATTGTGTTTATTCCTAATAGATAGTTAATTAACCTGCTATGTTACTATTTGTGATGTGTTCAAGTTCCTTATGTGACTATGGCCTGTGTGATTAAGGACTGTAATTTACGTACATGGTGAAAAGAAAACTGCCAAGAACATGTAACCTTTCATTAGTGAATTTCGTTCAATTAACGATAATATTATTTGTAGGATCTAAACGGAACATAAAAAACGACATTGATCATTGAGGTATATGTACTACGTACTAGAGGCGACGTTGCTAAGAGAATTTTTACACAACGCACTGCGGTCCACTGGACCGCAACGTTGTCAGTCCTTACCGGGTCCTTGCGGTGCAGTGACGTGCCGTGATGCATTTACTTTCCACGTGAATAATGCCTTCTTGTGTTTAAAAATTGTACTAATCACTCGAGGAAATCAAATAAAAGCCAAGGTGTGACATTTCATCGGTAAATTAAACAAAAAACTCGTCTATAATATTTTAAGATTGAATATTCTACAAACTCGCGAGCGGGCGCGAGTGGCGCGACACTGCCGCCATTTTGGTGACGCAATCATAGACTATAAAAAGTTAACCGCGCAGATGTGCCATTTACACTGTTCCTACTACATATGTAATGTGTTTCATCTCTAATAGAGTTGCGAAATATAAATATTTCTATTTGGAAAATTAATAAGTAACTACTTACTATTTCATTAATTATGTTACTAAAATATTTAAAAAAAAATTTTTTTTTAACATAATATAGTTAATAGTTTTTGAGTAAAATTGTATTTTTAGCACGCTCACTTTTTGCAGTTTTCTTCGGCCTGGTCATGAAAAAATGGAACAATTTATACGATTTGTCCAAAAAAATCGTGCTGAGGAAACTTGGTTACCAACTGACCACACATATATATGTTCATTGTGTATTTTAAAGAAGAAGATACATACAGCACATTTATTTTGTATTAATTTGTATTGTTCAAGTTGTAAATAAATAAATAAGTTTGACTAGAATATCCGTATTTAACTGTAATGTAAAATTCCCGTTAGGCAGAATATAATAATGTGTCACATCTGGTGGTAGACCTACTCTACGCGTAAATAACCGCTCCCCGCACCCCGCGCATTTGTCAGCATGTGCAGTGTTTTTGCTTGGCAACGTCGCCTCTAGTACGTAGTACATATACCTCAATGATATTGATAGTTTATATATAACTAATGCCGTATTAAATTCTGCATAGTTTTATTCATGTTTTTTCGATATTTCTTCAAACTACTTTTAGGTTATGTTTATATCATAGTGATGTGTAAATTGTGTAATTTTTATCGACGTCAGGCATTGAGGTATAATGTACTAGAGAGGACACGGCGAACAAAAAGTTTGCGCCACGAACATAAGTCCAGTGGACTTATGTTGCCTCAGTCAGTCTCTGCGCGTGGTAGGAGGAGGTTGTCTCTGACTGCACACAAATAAAATGAAAAAATGCCTTCCTGTGCTATAAGATACTGTTGAAGCCATACGAGAAAATCTAATAAAAGTGACGGTGTCACATTTCATCGGTTAGTAGACAAGCTATTTTGATCTAACTTAATTTAAGTAATTATTATAATGAAGGGACGGGCTCCTTAAACGCGAAGCTATGGCCGCCATTTTGACAACTGGAATCATAGATGAATCGCGCAGACATGGCCATGTAGGTAATAAGGTATAATAATTGTGATCATATTCTGTTTTCAATATATAATATAAAAATATTTATTTCAATTTATAGTTTTGAATATTACACGGTTCTAATACGAATTTTAGTCGATAATATTATACAATAAGCATGATTTTGAATTATTTCTGAATTCTCATTATTGACGAAAAATAGTGACACCAAAACTGAAATAGTATTAAATGCAACCGGTGTTTGGAGGTAAAACAAGGTGAATGGCGCGATTATTATTCTGAGCGACAGAAACTTACAAAACTAATTTTATTCAAGGGAAATTAAAATTTATGAAATAAACGTATGTTGATTTCACTGAGTAGAAATTAAATATAACATAATGTATAATAGTGCTAAAAGTAAACTACTTAGTATTTCACACACAAAGTATAAAACAAAGGTCTACAATAAAAGTGTCGCGTCTATGTGGTCAAGTCTTACTCTATGACACGGTTCGCTTCACGCGCATGCGCCTCGCGCTGCCGCCGCTGCCGGTCGGCGCACAGAATATGTTCGAGTTGTCATTTCTAGTACGTAGTACATAGTAGTTCAATGACGTCAGGGATAATAACCAGTAACCTATCGATGTTTCGAAAATCCTTTGTCCGATTATCACTTGTCCGAAAACGGTTGACAGAATTTTTATAATCCAAATACATTATTTACCATATTTTTAAAATGTCGCTAGTTTGCTATCCCGCATTATCGTTTTCCCGAAACTCAATAACCAGAAGAACGGTTGCCAACTTTATCATTCGACAACCGATTTGTTACCCATGTTCCTTTTCATAAATCCGATGCTACGCGACATCGAAATGTCATTTTCCCTAATATCATTTTATAGAAAAATTACAAAAAAATAGGTTAGGTTAGAAACGCGACCCTCACGGAAATAAAATTTTGCTAGAAAATTGGGTTAGGTTAGGTTAAACTGCGGCCATACAGAAACAAACTTGTGCTAGAGAAGTGGGTTAGGTTAGGTTAGAACTGCGACCCTACAGAAACTAACATTTGCTAGAAAAGTGGGTTAGGTTAGAACTGCGACAATACAGAAACAAACTTGTGCTAGAAAAGTTGGTTAGGTTAGAACTGCGACCATACAGAAACTAACATTTACTAGAAAGGTGGGTTAGGTTAGGTTAAAACTGCGGTCCTCGCGGAAACAAACATTTGCAAGAAAACTGGGTTAGGTTAGGTTAGAACTGCGACCATACAGAAACAAACTTGTGCTAGAAAAGCGGGTTAGGTTAGGTTAGAACTGCGACCATACAGAAACTAACATTTACTAGAAAGGTGGGTTAGGTTAGGTTAAAACTGCGGTCCTCACGGAAACAAACATTTGCAAGAAAACTGGGTTAGGTTAGGTTAGAACTGCGACCATACAGAAACAAACTTGTGCTAGAAAAGCGGGTTAGGTTAGGTTAGAACTGCGACCATACAGAAACAAACTTGTGCTAGAAAAGCGGGTTAGGTTAGGTTAGAACTGCGACCCTCACAGAAACAAACATTTGTAGGAAAATTTTTAATAAGTATTAATTCGAATTTCGAACTTTTGATATAGTGGCTAATTAATATTTCGGAATAAAAACTTTACGCGACAAAAAGTAGTTGTCAAATGATGCTTAGGAATTTTAATAAGTGTTGATTCGAATCGAAAGCGACAAAATTACAGCGAAATAAGAAGGGGGAAAATAATAATAGGGGAAAAGTACTTTCGGGCAAACAAAACTTCGGCCTATTAATAAAATGGGAAGCAGTTTCGGGCTACTAATATTCGACATTACAATTTTCGACTTTTTGATAGGTAACCATAATAACCCTATCGACATTCATTCAATAAAAAGGACACGAATGTTTATTGGTAGGCATCACGGACCTGGTAATGTAACAGGTCTAGCGAACTCAACCATTAATATTTTTTAGATTTTCCAGATATTCTCATAGATGATTAAAAGAAACTAAAAATAGTTGAAACTATTGAAATAATAAATTATGTCACCTATACTGCCGTTTGTTTTATTTTCCATTTGGTAGAGAAGATATTATTGAGGTAAGTAGATTCTGAGTGGTGGACTTCACATGAGATGCTAAATAAAAGCATTTTACTTAGGTCTTTGCGTAAAGAGAAAAGAATGTATTGATTTCTCATATACTCGAATTTTTTACACATACTATTTAGGCCGATATTACACTATCATAGAAATCACATGATCATAGACAACATGCCGTCCTTTTTCTTCGCGTTAAAGAGGAAGGGAGACATACACATCTATGATGAAATATATATGATAATGTGATATGGGCCTTAGTAAGAGAAGAATAATGTATTGATTTAGACTAACACGATTTGCACTCATAATTTTAGAACAAAACTGGACTTAATCGCGTAAACACTTACATTTATATTAGGCCCGACGTTTCGAACATCACATTATGTTCGTGGTGGGCCTAATATAAATGTAAGTGTTTACGCGATTAAGTCCCGTTTTGTTCTAAAATTAGAAGAATAATGAGCGGTTATGTAGGTATTGAGTACATAAACAAACCATTTATTTGCAATCCGTAGGTATGGTTAGATTGGTTAGCCAAGAATACAGTATGAATATGTGACTTTCATGGTCAAAAAGCCATAATAATCCTAATGAAATATTTATAATAGATATTGTATGTTTTCGTTACTTTTATATGTATCAAGTTTATATTATTTTTAAGGTGAGAACATGAGTAAGCGTGTATTTTATCGATAATAGAATCGACAAAGTAACATCCCTAGCAAAACAAGAACCTACTGACCACCTACCAAAAAGAGAAATAACTAGCACATATCCATCCCTTTTCAATACATTATCTAATTCATAAAGAAGTCAAGGATGAGTATATGCATTTCACAAACTTTGTTATTAGGGAGGCTTGGGTTATATAATGGTAGGCGTGTTCAGTGGATACATGTAGAACTCAACATCATAGTGTAATAATGGAAAAATGGATCGGTTACAATCGCCCCCCAGTCGAGATTTTCCCCGCTGTACCTTACCCATGTTTTAAATTAGTTGAATCCGAGCGCGATTTCAGACCAGGGGGGTTACCATGACGTACTAAAGACGTTCAGTTTAGGTTGAGAGAAAGGGACACAGCTATAGCAGTTACATAGCTCCGTCCCTCTCTCTCAACCTAAACTGAACGGCTTTAGCACGTCATGGTAACCCCCCTGTTTAAAATGTAAGAGCACTCGTAACATAATGAGTTCACTAAGTCTGCAATGTATATTGTGTCTAACTAAAATCGGATTCGATTTCGCGCGCTGTGTGAATGTGTCCTAACGATAACAATCTTTATCCGTAATAATGCGTAACGAAGATACCACAAAATGATACAATTGTGGACACAGCTTTATCATGAAATGACTATATATTAGGGGAGCATGGTTACAGAAATTCATTATCAATTAAAGTCTCACTAAGCGACAATGTATAGATTTCATAATTGTTTAGTCTTCTTCTGTCTTTACTCCCAATATTTGGGAGGCATAGTCAATGCAGAGGTAAGTTTTTTTTTTTTTTTATTATCCTATTATATGGTGTCCCACTGCTGGGCAAAGGCCTCCCCTTCCTTTCTCCAGTCCTCACGGTTTGATGCCCGCTCTTGCCAGAAAATAAAAAATAAATAATAAATAATTAAATATTTTTAGTATTCATGAAATAAAACTATGGAAACGGATTAAATCGCGTATAATGAATTTAAAATACATCCCGACGTTAAAAAAAAAATGATGAAATGATGGTAAAATTTTTTAATATTGTATAACTGGCTTTATTAATAGTGTGTGAACCTGCCTTAGAAATCTATATTATTTGTGGTCATGGTTCGTTAATATTTCTTGCACATTTTAATTTTAATTTTTCCTCAGTCACCCGTTGACCACGAAGTCCACGAACGCTGTAAAGAGTTCGAAACGTCGGAATGTATTTTAAATTCAATATCTGGGCAACCGAGCTTCGCTCGGTTCTGTTTCGTATCCTTGACATGTGTCGCCATCTAGTTCAAAAATGAATAGTACCTACATCGAGCGAAAGAATTCTCAGCCTTAACAACACAACTACTCCACACGAGATGGAGCGCATTTCGCCACAAAAACTCAAATAGTGTATTTTCTATTCGTTTTAGCCTTGACCTGTGTCGCCATCTAGTGTTTGCAATAAATAGTACTTACATCGACCGAAAGAATTCTGTCTTAACAGTACAACTACTGCACACGAGATGGCGCGCGAAGAAAAACGCATGAAAACTCGAAAATTCGCGTTTTCCGGGACCTAAGGATAAGTTAGACCAATTTTTCACCCCCAAAAACCCCCACATAACAAATTTCTGCGAAATCGTTAGAGCGGTTTCCGAGATCGTCAGTGTAAATAAATATATATATAAATAAATAAATAAATAAATAAATAAATATACAAGAATTGCTCGTTTAAAAGTATAAGATTATACGCGATTTAATCCGTTTCCATAGTTTTATTTCATGAGTAACTATCGCGGTAACCGAAGACAATATTAGGTATATTTTTAGTATTATTTAAAATAATACTAAAAAATTAATTTCATGCAACATATAAGTACGCAAGAAGTATAACGAGTTAGCACTGGTTGAAGTTATCTATTAGTTTTTTTTTATTGTTTAAATTAATTTAATATGTATATGTGTGTATTTGATTTTACTTGATTTTATTGATAAAACTAAATAGAATTATAAAAAAATAAATTAAAATTACTTAAAAATATTTATTATTAGAAATAAATACATACTACAAATTATACTATTAAAATTATACTAGACAGAAAACTAAAACTAAACCTATCTAAAAAATATAAATACCTAAAAGTCTAAACCCTGGCTTCTCGGCAAAGTGCTCATCACGCAGGCAGCATTCCCGCGCTGTATTGCAATTGCAATTCTTTGCGCGAGAAAGCTGCCGGCGCGAGGGTCACCTGTAGCTTCCCTTAACCGCTTCCCTAACTCCCTGAGAAGCCCACGCGCTCCTTTACCCCACGGTCCTAGTGTCTCGACGCCAAATGCTACGAACTCATAGTTGGCGCCGAGACAGCTATATTTGTTGGCCTTAAACCGCTCCCGTCGTCAGCCGCCGCTCCGCCCTTTTTGCTGGTCAGTTGGATGTAGGACGCTGCTAACGTGTCGACGCAGGTAGCGTCCCATACCAGCGCGCGGCCCTTTCTCCAAGGGATTAACGACATCCCGTCCGGGCGCTTGCCATCGTCCCGTGCGATCTGGGGCTCCAGAGCTGCAGGGACGTTAGCGCTGACGAGAGCCCTTCTAAGGATGTCGTTAAGGGCGGCATGGCGAGAAAGGCGGCCTGCGCCCGAGGAGCAGGAAAGGCCGTGGTGGCCCAGCCGGTCTACTGGGGCCCCACAAGAAGCACAAGCGTGGTCTGTGCATATGTCTACTCCTAAAATTATTTTATTTTAAATATAATTCGCATTATTTTTTTTTTAATAATATAAAATTTATTGAATGAATCTATGAATTAACTCAATCAAATATCATCTAACGCAATGGTTTCGAGAATTTAGAGAATATACTTGTAAATATTGTAAACTTACAATATTTTTCTACTATTTGTGCCCTAGTAAAATGTGTGGAGTGTTCGTGTAATAATATAAATTTGTTGCCACGCCATAATACGCCATGAGCAGTTAAGCACCTATACTTTCGTTAAGACCATGTTTCATTATAATACATGTTTAGTATACTTTATACGATGGAGGAATTAACCTATAATGTGTTTATAAATATTCTCAAGAAATATTTATTAAATAAAGCATTTTATTCAATAGACGAATTTATGAATCAAAATAATTGTATGCGTGTGTTTTCGAATTGTTAAATAGTAATTAGATTTTTTAAGGTGGTTTAGTTTTAATTTTTATATTTTATTTGTTTAAAATTGTACATAGTAGTAACTTTTATTTATTGAATTTATTAAGATGGACATATGTAATTGTAATTTTTGTAAATATGATTGTATTGACATGTAACTTTTGTTATGAATAAATGAATTGAAATTGAAATTTTATGGATGCAATAAATGAATATGAATTGAATATCTAAATTAATCGGGTTTAAGAATTGAATATCTAAAACAATCCCTTGAGACATTGTACCAAGGATGCTGGCAGCTTTCCTCGCTGTATCGTAATGCTAATACGTTGTGGAAGGAAGTATCCCACTCTTCAGTCATTTTCATTAGTTACGTCTAACAGACGCTTCACAATTTCTGTGAAAAACTTCATTAACTTCTGCGCTAGGTCCTAGAGCTTCATACTTTAAACCTCAAATGCCAATGAGAACAGGATTTCAGACCAAAGTTCGATAAACCACCGCGTGTTAATCCAACTATATATGCCTCCAGCTTACATAGCTGTTGGTATCCGGTTCTTCCTACAGCCTGATAGTTTACACAGCTGAAGGCTGGCTGAAACAACGGGGATAATTGATGTGTAAAACGCTTTTCGCGAACCTTCTCTGATACTAAACAAAGTTGTATGTGGGTACATATTAGCTAACGTTTATGCTCCGTGGCGTATTGTAGTCTCTCTCCGGTCTTCCGTTATGGTGCAATAGAGCCAGTTGCGTTCCGATCGATTTTGACTTTGGCTAGACCGGCTGTTATGTAGCTTGTCATCTCTCATTCAGCACTGAGCTACGCTTGTAGCACTCCATCGTAGCCGATAACATGGATTTTTTTGGGTACCTACCTAGTGAAAATGTTTTATAGAAGCAGAATTACAGTGTCTTGTGGTGTACTAGTATAGGTTAGTTAGTTTTGCAAATTTAATTATTTTAATTATTTTCGGACGCATCACTGGACGGACCATCAATACCATCATCAGTCTATAAAGGCTCCAAATGATTTGTTTTATTGGAAATCGTTTTAGTATAAATCCTATTCTAGATAATGTCTTGTTCAAAATGTTATGATTTTTCGTTAATTTGATCACGGTAATGACTATTCATACATGGGAAACCATTATTTATTCCTCCATCAAGGATTCAGCAACATCTATAAACGTCACCAGATAAGCGTTACACTTTAATATTACTTATAGGTCCTATACCTCGCTGCTTTTACGTTTTGCTACTCGAAATCGAAACTGCAGAAAGAGCCAAAAGAGGGTCATATTTAGGGTGTGCAAACCGGTTAGCCGGTTAACCGAAAAACCGGTTAACCGATACTTTTTGGCCTCTGTTAAAAACCGGTTTTTATAGTCTCTAACCGGTTAGTAACCGAAACTGTATTTATTTCTCAAAATTTGGAAAATTAGCCATAAAAAGGTTCAAAAGTACGTAATTATTTAATGTTTTGTATTAATAAAGATTTATTAATTACTTTTCATTGACAACATTATTATCGGGGAGTCGAGTCCAATGCGCGCAGCGGTGCAGACGCATTGATGGTTTAATTAAATTATAATTGCGAAATCAGCGCGCGCACTTTGCCGCGACCGGTAATCGACACGATGGCAGATTCCAAACCGAATCAAACCATCGTAAATGAATTCCTCGCTTTCCTTCAAGAAAAAGACAAGCTGTTACTGGAAGGGGCGATGGATGCGGCAGCTGCTTTCCGGATGTCTTCGCGTGCGTCGAAGTTCTCCGTGGACGACATCTGTGAAGCGAAGAGAGTGTTGTGCGAGTCCCTTGGGATTGCCGGCACCTATGTACCTCACCGGAGAGGCGACGAAACCGGGAAGAAAAGTCTCGAGGACATTAAGAAGATCCTGAAGGAGTACAACGATCGGATTCCGGAGTTTGTTGCGACGGATATCATCGTTCCGCCGTACGATCCGGATAACGTCGACGTTCGCAGCTTGTTTAGGGAAATCGTGGCCCTAAAAACAAGTTTAGCCGCAGTTATCTCGAAGTTTGAAGCTAGCATGGAAACGATTACCGAGTTACGCAACGAAATCAAATGTTTGCGTTATGCTCCAGCTCGGTCAGCTGTTTCAGACTTAGAGTGCGATCATCGACCTACGGACACTCGTGTCGTGTCGGTTAGTTTGCACGCTGCTGACGCTGTAAAAAGTGCTGCACGTGCCGCCGCCCCGCGCGCGCCCCTCCCTCCGCGCGCGCGGCCGCCTCCTGTTTCGTCGAAATCACGGTGTCATCGTGCATACGCTGACGTCACTGCCGGCCGGTCTACTGCAACTAGCCGGGTCAATACACCAACTACAAAGGGATGTGAAGTACGGGCACCTGCCAAGGAAAATACTTCCCGCACCAATGTGGATGAAGAGGGGTTCACATTGGTGGAAAAGAAGAGCAAGGCGCGCAGAGCGGCTCGCAAGACTATGTGTGGCTCTGCGGAACCGGTGAATTCTGGTCTACGGATTGCCACACCGAGTAGGGCGCTCTACGTGTCTCGCCTGCATTACTCCGCCATGGCCGACGAGGTGGTGGACTACGTTCGCCGGAAGACTGGCTACACGCTGAGGGTGCAACAGCTGCAGTCGCGTCACTACGTGCACTTCAGCTCGTTCGTTGTGCGCGTGCCGCGGCCGCTGCAGGACACCATCGCGAGCGCAGACTTCTGGCCGAAAGGTGTGGTTTTTCGGCGGTTCCGGGGCAACCTGCCAAATCCCACACCGGGGCAAACGACGCAACGGAGCCACGCTGTGACGTCATCGCCCAAATCAATTGTTTAATTTTATTTTTAATTTTGTTTTCTTTATTTTCTGTGTTTTTTGTTATCTAAGTTTCGTGACGCATTGGTTTTACTGTAATGTCATGCAAACATGTTTTTACTAAATAAATAAATAAATAAATAAATCTGTAATGATTTTATTTTAAAAATTAGTCCCGAGTCTACTCAATTATACATTTTATACAATACAGTAGAGTCCGGTTAGTTTATTACGACTCCGCATAGACCTAACGTCCAACCTCTTACAACGACATAAGCACAGGTATTTATTTGATTTTCGTATGTGATAGTATGAAAGTACATCCGTTCCGTTTATTACGACTCCGATTTTAACGACCAGCCGCTTTTTACGACACATTTTACACAGAATCCGTCCGTCAAGTCCGGTTGCAACGACGAGCGACAACGTTTTTAGTTTTACTAGTAAATTGAGGAAACAAAGCTACTTCCACCCGAGCACGGCCCCCTGTCTTGCCTACAACAAGTAGCAAGATTACATTGTTGCCATGTAACTTTTTTGAGTATTGCTTTTAAAATTTTAACAATTTGTTCGCCTCGGGTCTAATCTTATAAGCTAAATAGAACCCAATATGTATTTTTCGATTGCGTATAAACTAGCTTTACTTACAAATGATGAGCAAGCACACGTACTAAAAATGACTTTTTCTAACTAAACTAGTCACAATAAAATAAGTTATTAATACTATGATAATAATACCCTGTAAATAAACCTATTGATTGAAATGTTTTAGTAATAGAGATGTAGATATTATTTTTAATTAAAAGAAATGAAATTCGTTTTGTACGACATCTGGTTAGTACGACGTAATATCAGCTGTCCCTTGAGCGTCGTTGTAACCGGAGTCTACCGTATATTTCAAACTATATTTTTTAAAAGAAAGGTAAATGGAGATCTTGGTTTTCTTACATCAATTGCTTGTATTACTAGGGGCTCTGGGAGCTGTAGACCGCCACATGCCTAGAAAACACAAAACTGACGTCACATTCAAACTACACAAGCCTTTTTTTGCAATTTCCTCATTTTACAAAATTTCCATAAACTGGATAAAAATGATCTTCATCGTGCAAGTAATACCTGCTACGATATCATCAACATCAGAATTCTTAAAGGTAATGGTAATTATTGCATAGTACGGCCATTTACTAAAAATCCTCAAAACCGGTTAATAACCGGTTAACCGGTTTTGAAGGAAAAGTCTCGGTTATTAACCGGTTTTTTTAAGTTAACCGGTTTTTGCAAACCCTAGTCATATTACGTTAATTGAGCGTACTAGGTAGGTACAGTGCATAAAATAAGTAACAGAAATAAAAAAATCAGCGCCTAGCGTTCCAATAAGGTTCGCGACCAAACAACCGCCCGCATGCCAAACCTGGTCCGCCAAGCCTTCCCACTTGCAATAAGTACGGCCCGCGGCACCTGGTGCATACGATCCGGCCAACGGGTGAATTCGGGTAATATAATGAAATCGGTCCTGGCAATCGCACCCCTCTCCCCACTCCGTACATATGTCGACCCTCGGGACATGAACTGACTCTGAGCTAAGCAGATATTAATATAAATAATAAAAATAATGACGACCCCATCGCCCATTGGTTTTACCAGTGCAATCAGTCAACGCAGGGCAGCTTGTGGCGAGCTGTTGGGGAACAGCGACCCCACGTACCCGAGTGCTCCTGGGGAGTTCTGTTACCCGTAAGGCGGGTGGGTGGGACAGGACTCTCTACCTCTGGCTTGCCTTGGCTGGCCGTCCAGAGTGGGGTCGTTAGGGCTACATGCCCCAGGGGTGGAAGTGAAAATTTGCATAAGACGCGAGTTGGTACAGTGGCTTAACAGCCACTGGGCAGAAAGCGGTGTACACCTCTCGACACCCTTGAGTTCTCACACCGGTGTTGCCCTTGAGCCATCTTGGATGTCGCTTTTTGTGGGGGCCCATCTTGTGGGGACGAGTCACCGTCTGCCGGAAATAAAATTGGATACCGTTTTATTAGGCAGGCGTCCGGTTTTTTATCCATAGCCCAGTATTTAGTCCATCACTTTCATCAAAATAGACCAGTTCATTTTAGATTCCATTAACTCTCAAATAGTCCTTACACCCTGGCGGGTGTTGCCTCTGCGTGTGTCCCATGATACGGGCAAGGGCAACATCTGCTCGGTGTACCCCTTACATTTCATTAAAGTGTCGAAAGGGCCTCTACGCGTTGGCTTCGGCCCCGCGCACGCCTCCCAAAGGTCCGGAACACCATTGTTCCGTGATGGGAAAGACATATAATAATAAATAATAAAAATTCTTTATTTCATAATATGTTACATAAGTATGTAATTATACATAAGACTAAATTCTACAATTATAGTAGTGAAAAACTATTAAGTTTACTGTTAGGTTTAGTTGTTACATTCGATTTCGTCTATACTCGTATTTAACGTTATTTTTATGCGTAGGTATTAATTTAGTATGTAGTTTGGTAAATAGATTATCATTTCAATATCGAATGTGTCAACGTTAAACAAGCTTAACAAATCACTTTGATATGTCACTTACATTATTTGTTTGTAATTTACATTCTTTATGTAGAATGATGTCCTTTACCTCCCGTACTAGTTATAAACTGTGTCACGGTGAGGTAAGAATCGTCATCCATTGGCATTTAATAAACAAAATATGATAGTAGGTTGTTGTGTTACACTTAAATAATTAAATTACGGCTACTGCCAAATGCTATTAACACTAAATATTTAATAATTATGTTACATTGAGCTCATTAGTTAGTTCAACATTAATAACACGATGGTTGCAAAAAGTTAGACTATGAGTAAAACGTAAACATGTAGTATATGCACAAGATGCAGATGAAATATTCGTGCACTATAACTAATATTAACAAAACTATTATACTAAATAATATTATACTAAATAATAACACGAATGTATCTATAGCACCCAATAGTGTGTGTGTGTGTGTGTGTGTGTGTGTGTGTGTGTGTGTGTGTGTGTGAGTGTGTGTGTGTGTGTGTGTTTTGTATCTTAGCCATTTATTTTAATAATTATTCCGTGTCTTCATAACTGAGGGTTTTCAAAAATGTATCTAACACTTTTCTACACTCGTAATAGCTTAAGTGACGTAATTGTACATGTTTACTAACACGATTATATAGTTTGGGAGCAAGCGCTTCATGAAATTTGCGAGAAAACGCTGACTTGTATGTAGGGATAAAATATACAGAATCACATCTGCGACGCGTTGGCGAATAGTCAGGCTGCTTTTGATGCTGCATTAATAAGCAGCTTTTATAAAAAGTTGCCTTATTGTTAGCACTGATGTGTTACTATACAGTGTTCTCGTAGGGTATCTGAAATTCTTGAATGTCATGACTTTCAGAACAGCCCGTTGTGCACGTTCAAGAGTCATTATTCGAGTTTTGGCAGCTCCCCCCCCACGCAGTGATACAGTAAGATGCAATAGATTGACATAGTGCATAATATATAGTGATTAACATCTTACTGTCACACACATGTCTGAGGTTTTTAAATATATATATATGAGCTTCCTTACTCTTGTAGTTAAGGTTCATAATATGTTTATTCCAGTTAAGGTTTCTATCAAGTTCAACACCTAAGTATCTAACATTGTCTGAGTTTTCGATTTGAAGACAAGTGCATTCTGTGCGACGTTGACAGCTATGAGCTTTAATCGAAATTGTACCGGGAGGAGGTTGGGTATTATTCCGTATACTAAATGTAATATACTTCGTTTTCGATGAGTTTAAAGTAAGTAAATTGTAATTTAACCAGCTATTTACTTGGTCGAGCCCCTCTTGAGCTGTTTTCTGAAGTTTAGACCAAGTATCTTCTTGAAATAATAGAACTGTATCATCGGCGAATGTTACTGTTTGTCCCTTATTCAAAGTAAGAAGGCAGAGCTCGTTCAAGTAAATAAGGAAGAGAGTAGGAATAATATAATATGTCTTTGTCTTTTACATAGGTACCTAATTTATTTGTTTGTTTAGCTGGTTCTTGTAAGTTTTCGAGTTAAATTATTAAAATAAATTTTGTCACTTGAACTAATAAGATGTAAATGAGCCATTGTCATTGTTATAAAATTCAGATGTATTTAATACGTATTGAATCACTGTGAAGGTCCTACACACATTTTGTTTTCTTAGCTGAATCTTGCTAGGTGACACAAAATAGGTATTTCCATATCTTTTGTCACTAGACTGGCAAATTTTGGCAAGCTTATTTAGCTACGTAGGTATATTATTCCTTATAGTTTGTTTGTAAATATTTCCGAACACTTGAAATATTTTCTTCAAATATTTTTACACGTAGAATATAAATGCAAATGTCCTACTATACCGACGTACGTATACGATGGAATACAGAGGTAGACAGAGCACATGAAACTACTCAAGCTCGGCAATTAAGGAGCTGAAAAAGAAAACGAAATTGTGACATTGCAGTGACAGGTTGCCAGCCTCTCGCCTCTCGGCCACACTTTAACCCATATCGCATAGTCTACTTCTACGACACCCATGGGAACAAAAGGAGGTGGTAAATTCTGACACACGAGCTTTCATGATATTCATATTCGTCTAATCATTGGTATATTAATTTACAGAATAAGCCGTTAGTGACAGTGGCGCAGGGGCAGCTACAGGGTGTCGCAGACACGTTGTATGACGGATCCACTTACTATAGCTTCAAGGGCGTTCCGTATGCCCAGGCACCAGTGGGAGAGCTGAGGTTCAGGGTACGTATTCTTTATACAAAGAAGTTTAAAAGTTTTTGGTCAAATATTAATATGCGTTAAAAGTCGTAGAGAGACAAATCAGTTAAAGCTGATGGTACTAAAGATAGTTTTTTGTTTCTTCAGGCTCCCCAGCCACCTCAATCCTGGAAAGGAATACGCCAAGCGACTGAATATGGCTCCATCTGCGCTCAAACGGACATCAACACAGGCACCCCTTTCCGAGGCAGTGAAGACTGCTTGTTCCTCAACGTCTTTACCAAATCCCTCGACGGCAGCAAACCTGTCATGGTCTGGATCCATGGAGGAGGATACTTATCTGGATCCGGAAACGATAACCTGTACGGACCAAAGTTTATCGTTCAAGAAGATGTTGTCCTGGTCACTTTAAACTACAGACTTGAAGTGATCGGATTCTTGAGCTTGGAAACTGCCGAGGTTCCCGGCAATGCGGGCATGAAGGATCAAGTCGCTGCGTTGAAATGGGTTAAGGAGAATATAGCTAAGTTTGGAGGCGATCCAGATAACATCACCATTTTTGGAGAGAGTTCTGGGGCTTGCTCAGTGACTCATCATATTCTGTCGCCGATGACTAAGGGACTGTTCCATAAAGTTATTGCTCAAAGTGGTTCCAGCGTCCACGATTGGGCGATAGGTGAAGACAGCAAGAACAGAGCGTTTAGAGTTGGAAAAGTTTTAGGAAAGGACACGCAAGATACCACTGAGCTGCTTAAATTTTTAAGATCAGTATCAGTAAAACAACTAACTAATTTGACACTTTCTACGTATAGCTCAGACGCTGAAAAGTACAGAGGGTCGGCTGAGAAATTTTTACCTGTTGTCGAAAAAGTATTTGATAATGTTGAAGCATATTTAACCAATAATGTTTTAACTACTCTTCAGTCAAACTCAGTTCGTAAAGTTCCATTGTTATTAGGATTTAACTCCGCTGAAGGCATGGTGTCGCTCGCGGATCGTTTATCAAAGCTAGACATTTATAATAAAAATCCATCCTACGATGTGCCAAGAGAGATTGTAGAAAAAGTAACTGAAGGGAAATTGAGTGATTTGGGCAAATCAATTAAGACTCATTATATTGGTGACAAAGATTTTACCAAAAAAGATTATCAGGCGATCGTGAGTCTGTTGTCGGATTCGCAATACATATACGACGTGCATAGATTTGCCCACTTATATTCTAAGCACAGCAGTCCTATTTACATGTACGAGTTCAGTCTTGTGAGCGACCTTAACTTTTTAACGAGCCTCAGTAACGCGGGCCTGGATGTGAAAGGAGTATGCCATGGAGACGAAGTGTTTTATATCTTTTCTAGTAGTTTTACCAAAGCTGCTTATGAAGCGCAAGAAAAATTGAAGGGCTATGTATCGATGGTAACTAAATTATGGACGAATTTCGCTAAAAGCAGGTTAGTATTATCTAATGCAAGATTATAAAACTTCTTAATACTTATTCTAAATACGTCCAACAGCTAGTTTCCAATTGATTATCCAAACACTCTGAGAATAGTTTCTTTAATTTAATAGGTACATTTTATATAACTGTTTCCATAAAGTCATCACGAGAATCCTGATCGGTCTAAATAGCAATTATTTAACTTATTCTCTGGCTGCGGTCGAAACTCTTTTCTGTAACCGATTCCATGGCTTTCCCAGTATGAAGGGATTTTTTTTATATAGGCTTTTAGTAACTAAATGTTTTATTTTTCTTCAGTAACCCAACCCCAGCCGGTTCAGCAACAACCTGGCCAGTATACACGTCAGCGAACAAGAAGTACCTGGACATAAACGAGAAGCTGACCGTGGGCACCTTCGCAAACAAGGCGGGCGTCGACTTCTGGGACACCCTGTATTGTGAGGCTGGCGTGCCTTGCATTAGCAAATAATTTTACAACTGGCTAGTGTTTCATGGGCTTGCTAATAGTTTTTCATAGTCTAATAGGTAATTATAGCAGTTAAAAATAGCTTTCAGAAGAACAATAAATATATATACCTAATAAGCTTATATTTTCTTTATTTATACTTACTACCCTTTTTCTATGGTCATGATCAATAAGGAGGCACACTCAAAGATTATGACAGATGGCGCCATCTTATTAGTCCATTTTACAGAAAAAGAATTTCATACCTGAGAGCGAGAAGATATTTTTCTCTCTCAAACATATGAATGACAGTGACATGCCTAGACACTTGCACAGGCGCCGTCTGGCGGGATTAAATGTCAGTGTGCCTCCTCTTTGGAACAAAAGAGATGGTACCAACATAATATAAAAGTTTGGATTTACATGACGTTCATGACTAGCACTAACACTAACAGGCACCAGTGATGGGCATATTGTTCTAAAGACGTGTCCATTATTGGTACTTCATTCGTTGGCTTCCTATCTCGTTCGCACGCGATATTGCCGTCTCGCTCATGATGCTGGCAATCAAAGTCCAAGTGAAACAGCAATACAATTAAGATAAGTAGAGAGAAATTGATAATAAAACTCGTTTTCAAAAACACAAATAATTTATTTTCTATATACAAGTTATTAAATATTTAGGTACCTTAAAATCATAGAAAAATTGTAATAATTTGTGACTTAGATATAATATTTTATTTATGATTTACTATCACACTTATTTTAAGTTTCATGACACAAGTTTGTACATGACAAAGCTTATATAAAAATCTCTTAAATAATATTTACAATTTGTGAAAAATAATACATTTTCTAGCAGAAAATAAGTATTAACAGATGCAACTCAATAAGTTTTAAAATCGGCATATATATTTTCCATTGAGTATTCTAGACTATTTTACGTACATAAAGACAAACGTAAGATATATGTAATTATGTACCTACTACTACTATTGGCTACGTGCACGACAATTACGCCCACTACCATGTGAAGTTGAAGTGGAAAATGTCAAAAAATAGGTAAACAAAGCTTAAATATAATTTATTATAATGTTTTGTTTTGACATGTCACTTACGTTTTCTTTTCACCGTAGCTATCCATTTAGTTCTTTGATCCAATTTCCAGTGTGCTCTAAGAAACGCATAGAACGTGCAACGACTATTTATGCCATTATTTTTACAATTAACAACGAAACAACATTGATGCCCCATATCAAACATTACACATTGTATTATATTTTATGAGTTTTGATAGATGACAACCACAATCAGTGTCGATTTTGACCACCGCAAGCACTGCGATCGCTTTGCTTACCCCCTCCATGCACTTCGCACGAAGCCAATAGTAACCAGATTTGTTGATCTTAGGCACGGCTAGATACCTTGCAGTGTACTTTAAATTTCGGCATATTTAAGGCCTAGTCTTTTAAGTCCACTTTTAAAATATGTGATGTGATGGCAAGTGACGAACTAATTCTTTTTGAGCCCAGTCAGCGGCCGATCGTAATATCCACTAGGTAGATTATTTATTAACTTCCTAGGCATATCGAGAAACGTAAAATCTCATTCCCGAAGTATGAGCTTGCTCCTTGGGCATCTGAAGCAATTTACTGAAAGTATAGTACTTACCCCTGTATTGTAGTCAAGAATAGTTTAGAATTACAGTCAAGGTAGGTATAAAATATAGATACGGACAAAGTGTCAAAAATATGTATCCACAATATTAAAGTTTAATAAGCAAGAAAGTCGTGTTGAATTTAATAGCTTGATTGTACAATGGGCCGCTGAATCGTACACTGCTATATCAAGTTCTGTAGAGCGGCTCGGCGTATAGTAACGTCGGAGGTGCGGAGATGTTACTGGCGGTGGGGGGCTCCCGAGATAGTAAAAGTGCTGATCGGGCTCGTTGTTTGGCTGTAAACAAAATAAATGCTGTCAAAGTAGGTACGTATCAGGGTTATTTCAAGAGATATTTGGAACTTTTGATGTTTGTTATACCGCTTTACACCTTAAAACTTGCATGTCCTGTAAGTCGCCCATGATAGTCCTCAACTGGCGCCCGCGGTCCTAAGCCGGGCGCCTTCGGCGCCCTTATACTTAAAAAGTCGGGCGAAGCCCAATGCACGCGGCCCTCATACCTGTGCTCATACTTAAAGAGTCGGGTGAAGCCCGGCGCACGCGGCCCAAAGTCGGGCGCCTCTAAAGGAACCTTACTAACAACTGTAAAGGAACCTTATTACTAACAAAAAGACACTCACCATTAGAATGCATACAGCACAAAACTAAAGCTGCTATGAACGCCGCTATAGGTAGGTAACACTTCAGCTAACGCCAACAAGATACGTTGCGCCAGTGTGTGTGTCGCCCTTGATACACCACAACTGGTGGACAACAAGTGTTCCTCTAACGGACACTTACTGACAAAAAGATACTCACCATTAGAATGCATACAGCACAAAACTAATGCAGCTATCAGAGCACCTATAGGCAACACCCCAGCTAACGCTAACAAGGCATGTTGCGCTGGCGTGTGTGTCGCCCGTGACACACCACAACTGGTTATGTTGTGGACGTCATAGGTTTGTAAGATCTGCTGGAATTCGGTTCCGAGGGAGCGGATGACGGCCTTCATGGCTTTCGGGGTTAAAGCTTCGCCCGTGTCGGTTTTCCGGAATTGAAAGCAAGGTCTGAAATGAAAGAATAGATTTCTTTATTATGATTTTATCCGATGGAGCTACTCGTAGTATAGTATGCATTGATACTATAGGTAACTATGAGTACAGATAAAGAGAAACATTCAATTCTATAAGGAATTGTGAGGATCGGACATTGTGAAAATGCTCTAATACGAAATCTCGGTTTCCTAGCCAGATCATTTTCGTTTGGTCCAGGAGGATCAGATAACAAACTTTTTAGGTGAAAAGCTAGATGGATTACCCTGGAGTGTCGTGGAAGGCAGCAGCCTCGTGCAACTGTAGTCTTAAGCTGAGTTTAGACGTGGAAGTTATTGCTGCAAGTTTTGAGAAGAAGTATATGCAAGAGAGAGATGCAGATATTTGCCACTCACTCTTACCTACAGTTGCGTCTCAAAACTTGCAGCTATAACTTGCTGGTCTAAACTCAGCTTTAGGCTTTTAGGGGCCACGGCCTCGGCTACCCTCGCTCGAAGCGCTGGTACAAGGTGCACTACTAAACGGAGTACCTAAGTCCTGTTCTCGAACATTCGATAGGAAAAACCTGTTTATTGGGTGAATAGCTAGGCGGATTACCCCGGAGTGTCGTGGAAGGCAGCGGCCTCGTTGCAACTGTAGTCTTAGGCCTTTAGGGGCGACTGCTTCTGCTACCCGCGCGCGCAGCGCTGGTACTAGGCGAGCGCTGACTACTAGACGTAGTAAATCTCGTTCTCGGACTACTACCACCTGAAAACATATCAAAGTACCTGACTTTAGAATAGGCTAGTTGCCTCCTAGTCAAATCAGCTTCTTTTTAAGAACTGTCAAAACGAATTTGAACGACTTACTAATATGGAGTTTATATGAAATCGAATTGAATGACGTCACGGACAACTCAGTTACTTTATATATTTCTACCTGACTTATATAATAAATAGAAATTGGATTTAAACATAACTTCTGTCCATGTTTTTGTTATAATTATCGGATGCTTTATTTCGTGCAAGGTATAACATATTTTATTTTAACTACAGTCAAGTTCACTATATCTGCGGTATCGATAGATCTGTAGATTCCATAATACATTTAAAATTAAGAATAACCGGTAAAAATCATGTAATAAAGGAACATTTAGTCCCTTAAATGTTAAAAACTCTTAAATTGCTTTTAAACGCGTCCCCCTTCCAATTTTTATAATTATTAATAGTGTGCATATAAAAAGGATCAATCTATGAAGAATCGATTTAGAATACCTACTATAGTTTGGTCAATATAAGTTTCATTACTACAAACTAAGATAACTCAAAACCTTACATGGCGACCCTGCCATATTTATATTCTACAGCTCACAGAGGTCACATCTTAAAAATTTGGTATCATCGTCTGTCACTTACCTCAACTAAGATGTCACTATATCTCTCAGGATCTCCAGAATTATTAGCACGGACGGTTAATCTGAAAAGGCCACATGATTAATTATTATACGTGTGCTATAATCACATAGGTATATAGAAATGTGTACGTAAGGGCATTTTCAGAATTTGGGCGTAAGTTGTTCATCATCATCATCATATCAGCCCTTTATCGCCCACTGCTGAGCATAGGCCTCTCTTCTAGTACGCCACTTGTCCCGGTCCTGAGCTAGTCTCATCCAGTTGTGGCCCGCAATTTTCCGGATGTCGTCCACCCAACGAGCCAACGGATGCCAAGCGCTTCTTACATCTGTGAGCGGCCACCATTCTGTTAACATTTTAGTCCATCTGCCATCACTCTGCCTAGCAACATGTCCCGCCCAACTCCATTTTAGTTTGGTAATGACGAAACCCACGTCTAGCACCTTGGTGCGACGACGGATCTCGGCATTCCTCACCCGATCTTGAATCTTGATATCGAGCATGGCGCGTTCCATGGCTCTCTGTGCAACTTGGATCTTATGCACAGCCTTTTTAGTGAGCGTCCATGTTTCGGCACCATAGGTCACGGTGGGCAGGACACATTGGTTAAAGAAAGTAAGTAAGTTGTTAACAAAAATTAACTCGCTGTCAGTTTTGTGACGACAATTAAGCATGAAACATGTCTAAAAATTTTTTTTTCACGTTTTCAATGTAGATTATCACTTAAATTTTATAATATTAATTAACACAAAAATCATATTTGTATTGAAATCTCATGCTTAATTATATCGCCACAACTATACTGACATTAATTGTTAACAACTTACGCTCATTTTAGGTCCCAAATAGTGAAAATGCCCGTAAGCACAGTGTACGACATAAATGTGGACAAAATAGGAAAGTCACAGTGAATAATTGACACAGGGGAGATGCAAGATTAAAGGATGACTCATGCTAGATCTAGACGGGACAGGCCGGCGTGTGAATATAGAAGTGTGACGTCACTCCGAGCTAATATTACATGGCTACCATAGACATTGGCTCATTGGTCCGTCCCGTCCTTTTTTAGCGTAAGCACAGTATAATAAAGAGTATTATCGTAAGTAAGGCTTTAACTGTTCAATAGGCTACTAGACTCATATCTAATTTGGCACAATAAATGATTGTCTTCTGTAATATTTGACATAAGAAAACTACGTATTTTTAATTCAAAAATGTGAGTATTTTTTTTTTGCCACCGAAAACGCTATCGGCCGTGTAGTGACGTCATAGATTTCATGTCAAATCAATCACTGATATAATGACCTTTATGCCTCGTTCTTAAAGTGTCAGAAAGTGTTGCATTCGCACTGAATGACTTCATTCACAGAAAGTTTTAACTATAAAACTCCCGTGAGACTCATACATATTTAAAAATATTTTAAGCGGGTTACTCATGTATTAAGTCGATATAGCGTTCGACATGTTTCGATCCAATTTCGAGGACCTTTCTCAAGAGTAGCGATCCCGCCTTTACATGTCGAGAGCGCGACGCATACTGCGGGCACTTGCTCGGTGTGCGCGGCTGCTGAGGACAGGCGCAGGGGGGGTCGGCGGCGAGGGCGACGTCACTGTGGCGAGATCGGAGCTACCCACTATGTTACTTTTGTCAAAAGCAGTTTCTATAGCTTCCCGAAGCTATAGAAATTAGTCGTCATCCCAATTTCAATCGTGACAGTGGTTGGTCGGTGCCACCTAGTTGGAAAACAGTTCTAGGCACTACGTCGGTCCCCAGTGTAAACGCACCCTTAACAAGTGACGTAGTAAGTGTTGTGTGCAATCCTGCTTTTGACAAAAGTAACATAGTGGGTAGCTCCGATCTCGCCACGATGACGGACGTCGCCCGCGCCGCCGACCCCCCCTGCGCCTGTCCTCAGCAGCCGCGCGCACCGAGCAAGCGCCCGCAGTATGCGTCGCGCTCTCGACATGTAAAGGCGGGGTCGCTACTCTTGAGAAAGGTCCTCGAAATTCGATCGAAACATGTCGAACGTTATATCGACTTAATACGTGAGTAACCCGCTTAAAATATTTTCAAATATGAATTGAATTTGCCTGATTACGTAAAATTATTCTTTAAAAATATTTTTTTGCGGTTTAAAAGTCATAATAAAATATAGTGATATTTTTTTCGATTAATTGGACAGTAAGTAATAATATAAGGAAAACTTTTAAAAAGAGTCAAGTAGCCTATACAATTCAAATACAAATAAAACCAACCGGAATATGCCATCAGCGTAGTGAATGAGGTTCTTCATGATCCTTAGTTCCCCCGTGTGATTGTTGAGTGAGATGACGTCAGAAACGTTGTTGGACGACCGAGCACGGATCGGTGACTCGAAACTCATGTTCACGAATCTGTAATACAAAAGTTTTTTAGATACTAAGTCGGTGGAATACAGCCCGTCAATAGTCAGCGTCAGCACATGCGATTCAAATAAGACATGCGCGTTTCCGATCATAACACATCGAATCCTCATTGAACTCCTTCCAAGCATGTAGGAAAACAACGATATGAGATGGTCTAGGATTATTCGACTGCAGTTTTCTGTATGGAGGTACTTCTTGGTCTGACGTGCTCTAAGCGACCTGGTTTATCTGGGCCATTTTTTTCAAAGTTCACCCCACTTTTTTTTTAGATTTGGAAATTTTTATGTTTTTTCTACTCAGAATCGCGAGCTCTTTCAATCCTTATAGGAGAAAAAAGTCTTGCCCAAGGTTTTTTTCCCACTAATACATGTTAGTTCGGTGCGGATCCCTGCGCGCAGTCAGTCCGCGTGACGCTAAAACCACCCTTTACATGTTATTTCCCCAAAAACTGGCTACTTGACCGCAACCAAATAGCACTAGACCTTACTCAAAGTTCTGTGTTCCTGCCGGTGAGTAAGGCTGCCAGGCACAACGAGGATGCGGTGTGCTGATGACGGGAGGACTTACGGAACTGACTTATTCCGTCTATTGTCCTTTGAGTCGTCGACAACCCGAACCCTCCTTGGAACTTGTGCACTCCTTTTTACTGTGTATTTAACACAGCAAAAGGGAATGTACAAGTTTCTAATGGGGTGGCAACGCGCATGTGACACTCTTTGAGTTGCAGGCGTTCATATGTTACGGTGACCGCTTTCCATCAGGCGGGCTGTACGCTTGTTTGCCACCGACGTGAAATGAAATGAAATGAAATGAAATATTTATTTTCCAAGTAGGCATATTACAATGCGCTTATGAACGTCAAATAAAACTACGCCGGCTCTAACCCTACGCCTCAGCCTCGAGAAGATTTCAGTCCCCCCTCAATTGGAGGAGGGTATCCACTATGGGACCGGCAAGAAACTCGGCGGGCCACTTCTTTTAAAAACATTACATCTTATAATTAACATGCATTAAAAAAACAAGATACAATTTAATAAGCAAAAGTATTCATAAAAAAAAATATATTAACACAAGAAATTATACAAAGTACAAAGCTATTATGATTATTAATAAGAGATGTTAGAGATGTATCTCTATACATCTCTAACATCTCTTCTCTCTAAGTGTCAAAGTACATCTAAAAAAAATATACATGAAGAAAAAAAAACGAATAACTAAAATAACTTTAGAGTTGTAAAAGACTCTTGTTGTCTTAAGCAAAGGAAAATATATATATATATATATATATATATACTTAATCTACTTTTTTCCTTGGAGATGTATATGGTCTCCAAGAGTCAGAAAGAAAATAAACAAACAAGGACCGAACAGAGTGCCTCAACGTAATCTCATTCAAAATTAATGTTACATAGAATAGCATAGCCCCTATTAGCTGAAACAGACCGGTCTTCACAAACAGCACCCGTTCACGAATATGGCGCGCATCTCAGCCATCGCCTCCCTCAACCTTCATTCGGGAAGGTGGCGACCCGATCAACGACGTCACCGTAAGCAAAGACTTTTTAGCGAGCATGACATGTTCAAGCTGTCCGGGCTGTATTAAATATTCCAATAATAAGTGAATACGGTATACCTAGATGTAAGACACAACATTCCGTGCCGTGTATGTTACATAGTTTAAATTGACTTAATTGAAAACAAGATCTTGGGAGATGTAAAAGGTCCCCACAGTCAATTATAGTTAATGGGATATAATAAAAAAAAAAATTTGGAGGTGTAAAGGTTCTCCAAGTGTCAAAAGAATTCGAAATAAAAAAAAATGCGTATGAAATACAAATTTCACGTCAAGAGACTGTTAAGCTAGCAATAGACGTAGTATAAAAAAAACTTACTGATACTGAACAGGTAACGCGTCTGGATCCTTGTCAACAGCCTTGACAGTGGCTATGACAGTGTCAATAGGCACGTTCAAACGGACTCCTACTGTCATGTTGGCACTCTCGAACTGCGGGAGGTGGTCGTCTATGTCCAGAATCTTGATTAGCGCTTGCGTTTCTGAAGGGTCCTGAAAATTTCAATTGGGATAATTGTTGCAATATTCTGTTGCTAGAGCACTAACAATAGATGAAAATGACTACACATAAAAAGTTGTTTGACAAATTTTCACAGTATACCTTTCTACCTTCCTTTCGCTGGAGCCATTATAAAGGGTGACTCACACTGGGACGGAGTGGACGGAGGACAGCTCATACGATGCTTAGCTTTTTATAGAAAGCACTACATCAACCCGTGCCATCGCCGGGTTAATGTGAATAGACCTTAAAGCTGTTGGCTGCTGTAGCTGTCAATTTACATACATTTTTCAAAAGATTTTTACTGGCTTGGCAACACATAATGTTATCCTACAGCAGTTGCAATGGCGAAATTTATGCTAACGTTTCAGTGTGCCTCAAGATGATTTTTGAGCTACGCCTTTTTTTCAAGAATCTAACATTGTTAACGCCTAAGCCTAAACTAAACCTAATAGATTTTAATCCTTGCTCAGTCTCAGATTGGTTCCATGTTTGAAGCACTTGACGGTGTGTAGTATCACAATAGCTTCCTTTGCCGCTATAAGGACAGTAAAGACTGTCATATCTCAAATTACCAATCGATTTTGCAATTGAAGTCCCTCTGAAGCGGCCTTTTGAGAATCAACCTTATTGCAAAACCGTATAAAATTCAGCTAACTTAACAAACTATTATACACCTTTCTCAGTCTAGGCTTGGTTCCATTCTTGAAGCACTTGACAGTGACGAGTATCCAAGGATATGGTTTGGGATGTCTATGCGGGCGGCTACCTTGATGAGGGTTTTGCTGTCGCATCCCAAGTATCCCAACTTACCAATCGATTATACGCCTTACTCAGTCGAGGCTTGGTTCCGTGCTTGAAGCACTTGACAGTGATGATTATCCTCGCAATGGCCTCTCTGTCGATACGGGCGGCCGCTTTTATGAGGGCTTTGCTGTCGTTGGTCCGTTCGAGTTTGAGCAGACCGAGGTCGTTGCCGGCTGGAAAAAGAACTTTATGGTTTAACCCCCGTATTTAATTAATAAACGTACACTAAAGTTATCAAGCTGATAAAGTTCGTTTATCCCTTTGTATCACACCAATGCAACACGCTGAGATGAGGCCATTTCGTGGCACTTCATTATTTTCTGTCTTATTGTTATTATGTGTATTTTGTCTTGCCTGTGTTCACGAATAAATGTTATTCTATTCTATTCTATTCTATAGGTCGAAAAGGGACAAACCAACTTTAATCGGCTTGATAACTTTAGTGTACGTTTATGAATAAGGGGGTTAGTCGATACTGGCATTGTTAATTCATAGCTGTGTTACTTCTGTAATACTTCCTAACGAACACGAACCTCCTTGCTCGACTGCAAGGAGGTTCGTGAATTCTACAACTAGTTTTGCCCGAAAGCTAACAACGGTTTGATGCGAATCCCTTTCCCTGTCCTTGCTGAGCAAATGACAGGCCAATGTCTCTGTTGCACAAAAAAGGAAGAGTGACAGAGCCAAATCTCTACATTCTCTATACGCTACGGAGTGTGAAGAGTTGGAATGTTGGCAATGCAGGCTGGTGATTCTTAAATCATTTTAGGGGATGAAAGATAGGTGTAAGGGTATCAAACCTGTGATAGCATAGTCGATAGCTGCGTTGTCCCCTATATCCTCATCTATGGCTTGTAGCTCTCCGATTACGGTACCGACTGGTATCTCCTCTTTGGTGGTCAAGAGGACAGGTGGATCGTCCTATAAAAATAAATGAAATAATGAGCCCATATACGTCCCACTGCTGGCCACAAATCTCCTTTTATACATGAGAAAGATCTTGCCCAAAGCGGGGACGTTACATTAAATGCAGATGTATGTAGGTTTCTTATGGGTGTTTTCCTTCACCGAAAATCCTGTGGTAAACTTTAAATGATATTTTGTAAGTTCCGAATAACTTATTGGTACGAGCCAGGATCTGAACTCGCGACCTCCGGATCGAAAGTCGGCCGTCCACTCGGCCACCACAGCATATGCCTATTATAACACTCAGTTGTTTTTGCGTCGGGGGTTAAAAATATAATTCGAGAACATCTCTTGCTGAATCTGATCTGTTGTCAAATTACTAAAACTATGTTTGTCTTTTCCAATCAAACACATTGCCGAAAGAAGTAGATATTGCATGAAAATGAAACCTACCAAGTTTCTTGCAAAGTCCGGCTTATGACCGTCCACATCTGTCACATCCACGGTGGCAATCCTAGTCGTCTGCTGAGGAGGGAACCCCGGTCCGTGACTAGAAGTACTACTAGTGTGTATACTAATAAACTTACCTAATAAATAACTTAAATAATCTAATAAACTTACCAAGTTCCTAGCAAAGTGTGGCTTATGATCGTCCACATCAGTGACATCCACGGTGACGATCCTGGTAGTCTGCTGAGGAGGGGAACCTCGATCTGTGACGAGGAGCACTAGTGTGTACGAGGCCTTGCGCTCCCGGTCTAGTGACTGGCGAGTTGTGATCAAGCCGGACTGGGGATCTACGACAGAATTTTAAATATCAAAAGGTGCCACCGATTTTTTAAACATCATTGACATGTGAGTTCGTCAGAGGTCAGAATATCTTGACAGTGCGATATAAAACGATAGAGATGAATAAAATGTAACTAAACTTAAATTATTGGTATTTTCGACAAAATACTGAGTTTTATGTTTTCCGTTACGTTATTGTACTGGGACTACTGGGGCTACCCCGTACAAATGCATAAGACTCAGATTGGAACAGGCCGGACAAACGATGGATCTTCCGAAAGTTAGTTTTGTATGGAAAATTCAGCATATTGCCTTACAAACGGATTCCCTTACACCAGCCAATTTGCAGAAAATTTCGCTTCTGTACGGGACAACGGTAGGCTCTTTCATGGAATGCTGTTATAGCTTCTTCTGACGATTTGTCTGGAGAGTTACTCACCTATAGCAAACACCTTAGCGTCGGCATTCGTCTGTTGTATGGAGTAGAGTAAGCGCCCTGACGGTTGCGTCGGGTCGTCAGGATCACTTGCCACTGCCTGGAACACTGGAGAGCCTATCGTTGCGTTCTGCAAAAAATAAAGAGAAAAGTCTTATCTGTTTTTGTCCAAATTATGCGGTAAGAACGCAGTGTAGTAAGAGCAGAGATAACTATCTATCTCTCTCTGATGCATTGATGTCAGTATCTCCCACCTCGCTCACGCTGAGCCGCTCGCCGGACGCGGGCCGGATGAAGTGCGGCACGCCGTCGTTGGCCGACACGTCTCCGATGTACAGCGACAGCGACGTGTCCGCGTTGTGTCCGCCGCCGTCCGTGGCTCCGATAAGAATCCGGTACGGATCCGTGCGTCCGCGCCCGGTCAGGTCGCGACGGGATTTGATCTCGCCGGTGTTTATGTCGATTGTGAACAAACCTGTGATAGAAAAAGAATTTCACTATCATCATCAACATACAATTTTAATCAGCAATATTATCATTATACTTATATTGACCGGGATATAGACCGTGATTACCTTTTTGTTTTTATTGAGGTCCCGATATTTCGACGCAGTTGCATGCATCATGATCAAGGTAATCACGGTCTATATCCCGGTCCCGGTGAATCAACGAGTTAAGGGATTTCATTTTTCACTATGATAATGCTGATGTTTTATTTATACCTAAGATCACTAGGTATAAGTGTACTGGACTGGCCATTACTTCTGAGCTTATTTCTCGGCTGTAAAGTTATAAATATGACTCGTAACTCACCATTAGCTTCACCTTCATCTAACAGTTCATACTTGACTTCCCCTCCAAGACCTTCATCAGGATCGCTGGCAGTGATATTGATCACACTGATACCCACTGGAACATTTTCAGGGACCACCGCTGAAAAATTAAATGCCATCTAGTTGAATTTACTGTATTCATATTTTTTCACAGTTTATTAAAATGAGTTTAAATATTTGATTTTCTTATAAACTAAAATATTAGTATGATCGCTAGATTTACATTATTACGACAGTGTACTTTTAGTTTGACTTTAAATACACTAAATCTAAAATGAAGAAATGTCAGTGTTTAAGATTATTTGGTTTATTAACGTGAGTTTTAGTTCCTGAAATAAATTATATATTATTTGTACCAGTGTACACAGCCTTTTCGAATGTAGGAGCATTATCATCAACATCCAAGACGTCGATGAGTATCGCGGCAGTAGTCTTGAGGCGTTCAGCACCTCCTTTGGGCATGTCCACTGCTTCTATCTCAAGTCTGAGGACGGATTGGCGTTCGCGGTCTAAAGTTTTATTTGGAGCGAGCTGAAAAGATACCATTCACCATTCACCGTTCATTTAGAATATAAGATACCATTCACCATTGATTTCACATAAACACTTGTGTAATCGGTATTATTTAAAGCAAATAAATTATTAAAAAAAAAACAAGAAAAATCGACTGAATTAAACTTTTTGAAGACCGTTAACATTAACCATAATGATCATGAACAAAAAAAAATCCAAGTTTTCTAATTGTTAGATTCACTGTTTGTTTAAAAAAGTATAACACATAAAGTCTCGGGGTGTCTCACTAATTTATCTGTTAAGGACACTGCGACTGCGGATTCTTATCTCATGAGTTTAACTGTTTTTCTTTAATTCTAATACCTATTATTACTCAAATCATTTCATATAGGAAAATTGTAATTTACCCTAATAACTCCAGTAACATTATTAATCGAGAAGAGATCTGAGTTTTCCCCTCTTAACGTGTACCGTATATCGGAAAAGCCTTTCCTTTTATCTTCTTCAGTTAAAACTGCATCTGCATCAGTAGCAGTAACTGTCAAAATTTGTTCTTCGTCCTTTATTGATTCTAGGACGCTAACTTTGTAGAGCTGAAATAAAATTACATAGACTATATCAAAAATATTTGATTAGAAGTCCTGTGTTTGCATTTTTCTAGCATAAAAGATTACTCACGTTAGACCACTTCGAGTCTGACACGTAAGTTTCTATAAGGGGCCGAAGCGCCTCAAGCTCCGACCCGGTCTCGGCCCCGCTTTGGTCTAGTGTGAGTCATCCTTAAATTGAAAACCATTTTGGTAGATAATCATTGGTACAAATAAAATTGACAGAGTGAATCCGTTTGCTGTAGTGATTAAAATTATATAACTGATTTATTTGATCAATGAGTTTGTTTGATCTTATTGCTTACCTCTTTATCAAATTTCGGAGGATTATCATTCAAATTTATAACTTCAATAATGACCTTCGCCATCGTATGTTTACTTCCATCATTACTCGTTGCCTTCACAGTTAAAGTCAAATTTGGTGTTGTCAGTTCTTCGTAATCAAGATGCTTAGTTAAAACCACTTGGCCACTTAGTGGGTCTACTTGTAACAGACCTGTTTCGGAATTTACTACTTTGAATCCTGACACTAAATGTCCAGATATTGGATCTTCAGCTATCAACACCAAAACTGTGCTTCCTATGGGCTGTTCTTCTTTGATCTTATGATAAATTATAGGGTGCGAAGTTGACCAACCAGGATTTGTGAACTGTGGATTCTTATCAGCATACGGTTGGATATAAATGGTATGTTCAACAATATCAAATTGTTTATCTATTTCAACTTCTGCATTTATATCGACTACTTTTACAGTCAGAATGATTATCGAAGCTTGACTATAATCTAATGTACCATTGACTACAATTTCACCTGTATCTTCATTGATACGGAAAATGTGTTTATAGTCATATTGTGCGTTAGGTTTCAATTGGACACCAGCTTTTGAAAAAGCTTTTATGGGATCAATTATACTGTACTTAAGAACTGAGTTTACATCAGTATCGTGGGCGACTAGTTGTGTAACAACGGCATCAATTTTAGTTTTCTCTGAAATGTAAGTGGTTGATTCAGTGGTGTTGAACTTAGGAGGTTTATTATTGACATCCTGGATGGTGACGAATACTGTTGTGGTTGCAGTTTCTGGGATGGGCATTCCGCTATCAACTGCGGAGACTATGATCTCGTATCGGTCTGCGTTGACGTCTCGATCTAAATTTGCATCGTTTGATACTGTTATAAGACCAGTCCTGGAACAACCAAAATCATTACAAGTGCCTAATCCAATTGTGCTTTGATATTGAATACACGAATGACTAGGAAATTCCACAGAACTTTATTTATATAGAAGAAACAAGTTCATCTATTTGTATAGGGGCCGAGCGTGTCAAATTTTGTACTGAAGTTGTTTATTGCCTGTAATTTTAAATATGTCTCAGGCTCTTGATTGTTCATAATTTTTGTGTTGTTGCAATTGAATATCACGTAACGAGGCATTTTTTATGTTTTGATTTACTTCAACTTACAAAAATTGACGCCCGAAAGCTGCAAGCTGCGATTAAAGACGGACAACTCAGTGGATTTCACTGGATTCATTTGACACGCTAAGTAGATACGTTTGCTTGATCTATGGTATATATGACATCTGTGGGAAATTCATATACATTCTTATAATCAAACTTACTTTTCGTTAATAACGAAGTTATCTTTAGATCCAGATACAATATGATATGTCAAAAGATCATCCAACCCATCCGGGTCATTCGCCACAACCATTGTGACATTTTGTCCAGGCTTAGCATCTTCTTTGATACTAGCTTTATAGTTCATCGGATTGAGCTCAAAAGTGAAGTCTTCATTTATGTCTGGTTGCTGGTTGACGGTGTATTTGTAGTGGTGATAGTTGCCCTTGAAAGTGGGGCGCTGGTTGCCAGGTACTCCAACTCTTATGTAGACCCGAGTTTCGTTGTGAAGAGGAGGTTTACCTGATTAGAAAACATTGTCGTAATTTTGTCAGAGTCATAAGTTAATAATAATATGTACTAAATAAGATGATATACATTTGACCTTTAATAAAGACATTATATAAATCTATATTCCCTGTTAGAATTAGTGCATCTTCATATCTCATTTAATATCATTTAAGAAGGTAAGGTTCAAATAACAATAATTGTATCAAAGTATTTTAGAAAACTTACCATAATCAGTTGCTCTTACAACAAGTTCGTATTGTCCTCTAGGTGTATCCATAGTTTCAACCTTTTCAAGAATCACAATCTCACCAGTATCTTCATCAATGGAGAATACATTGCCTTTGTGAGTGATGCTATTATCGGATTCAAGAGAATATTTGATACGACCACCTCCTTGCGATGGACCATCTGCGTCTGTAGCCTATTGAGTAAAAAATGTATTTATGTAGTCTAAAATCTTATTAACATTAACAAGCCAAGTATACATATCTAAAGTACTACTTACGGTAACAACAAATTGTGGTTCAAAACTAGTAGCTCCGTCTCTTATAGTTCTACTATATTCAGGAGCTTCAAAGACAGGAGCGTTATCATTCACATCCAGAACTTCAATATACACACTAGTAGTACTGAGTTTACCTCCACCATCCTTCGCTATAAGCGTCAAGCTGTAACTCTTCTGCTTTTCATAATCAAGTAATTGACCAACATATAAATTCCCCTTGTTTTTGTCAGTTTTAAATAAATGAGATCCAAAACCAGTAAGTGAGTATTCGATTTCACCAAAAATACCATAGTCCTTATCTGTAGCTGCTACATCACCAATCAGGCTTCCAATGGGAGCATTTTCATAAACATTAAATTTATAACTTGTTTGATCAAATATAGGTGAATTATCATTCATATCTAAAAGCTTTATATTAACTCTTGCTGAACTCAGTTCTATATTACCAACAGATGATACTATATCGAAACTAAAAAGTCTTTTATCGTCATCATCGACATCATAATCAAGTCGAGAAGAATCTTTTACTTTTATACTAATTGGGGTTCTGCCTTCTCCATGATCTGTGCTTATTGAAAACACTCCTTCAGAATTAAAAACATCTCGTAAATACAAATCATATCTGCTGTTTTGCCCAATATCATTATCTTCAACATAAATAGATAGACCCGGTATAGGGCTTCCGTTTTCTATATTTTCAGGGATTGAAATATCAAATTGGTGTTTATTAAATTTAGGTATATGGTCATCAACATCGGTTACTACTATAGTTATTGGCGTGACTGTGTAGTCAGATGGCACTTCGTTGTTTATCAGTTCTGTAGCCTGAAAAAAAAATGTGTTAGTCAATATTTTACTCATAATTTTAGAACTAAACGGGACTTAGGGCCAGTTGCATCAACCACATTTGACAG
The DNA here is from genome assembly GCF_023078275.1 of Leguminivora glycinivorella. Lineage (NCBI taxonomy): Eukaryota > Metazoa > Arthropoda > Insecta > Lepidoptera > Tortricidae > Leguminivora > Leguminivora glycinivorella. Next base: position 25,402,309 of record NC_062975.1, on the reverse strand, counting down.
ACATCATCGTCGCGCAGCAGACGTCTATGGAACTTCCCATACAATAAGATTTAACGAACGCTTTAACAGTGACAAAGGGTTTAATGCAACATTTATATTTGGCCTTATACTGTCTCAATCATTGACATATTCTAGTTTGACCTCAGTAATTCATTAGTCTACAATTTCTACACATTATGGTTCACTACAAAGATTTCGTCTCGAAATACTTTTTCCTAGTCCACGAAGAAAATACATACATACATAGACATACATATATTAACGCCTGTATCCCATAAATGGGTAGGCAGAGTACATCAAACTACTATAGTCTCAGTGCCACTCTTGACAATTAAAGGGTTGAAAGAAAACGAAAATTGTGACATTGCAGTGACAGGTTGCCTCTCGCCTACGCCACAATTTAACCCAAATCCCACAGTCGACTTCTACGATACCCCACCCCGTCACCACATGGGCAAAAATACGAAAATACGAAGAAAATATCACCAATAAGCATTTCACATTTTGAATGCTAAGCTAAACTTCTATTAAGATCCGTTTGATCGGACGAATGACTTTATTTCATCACTGGCAACAACTTCACTAACCTTAACAAAGAAGTTATAAACCCCTCCATTCTGTATAACGACATCGCTCTCCCTATCGATAGGGTTGTCAGATGCGACCAGCACAGCTCTTCCAATAGGCCTCTCTGGTAACAGCTTGAAGTACTGCTCAGTGTCTCCTTCCAGGGTCAGTAGGACTGGTCGTGGGTGCGCTGTGTCACCGTCTTTGGCTACTATTTCCATTATGCTGGTGTTCTGAAAAATAAAAAAAGTTGGAAGTTAGTTATTAATTTGGTGAGACTCTACTCATCATAGCAGCATATTGGTACGTGGTCTGCAAGCTATGCTGGTTGACTTTTTTTTCAAATGGTGGTTTTGTTTTAAATACAGGTAGTTTTGTGTTATAATATTACAGCAACCATCCTAGCAAATACCTGAAAGAGGTCTGTTGGAGATGTTTTTGAATTAATCTGGCCAAGTTCTAGTACTACAGCCATCTATTCTACTTCTAAACTAGATATTGCTACATTATAGCGGCTCACTCCGAGATTATATCGCCGCGCTACAAGTACATGCCGGCGGCCATATATTCTATTTCTACACTAGATAATGCTATAAATGTAGCAGAACTAATCTTACCGGTGGAGTATTTTCTGGCACTGTAGCCGAATATGGCGCGTTGATCAACACTGGCGGTTGGTCCTGTACGTCCCTTACAGCGACCGCCACGCTGGCAAAGGCGCGCAAAGGCCGGTCTGAGACGTCGGCAGCTTCTAGACTTAGCACGTACGCTGAACGACTCTCGTAGTCTAGCGGGCGTTGGATAAAGAGACGGGCTTGGTACTCGTTTGGAGAGATCTGGAAAGTTTAAAGATGGAATGTGGATGAAAATGTTTATACTGAGTAGTAAGCACCGTATCGTACACACATCTATTTATCAGAAGTGTGGTGGGCAAACATATTTTTGGTTATTCTGATTGTTGTCGATTTAAAAAAAGGGAATTAGACGTAAATTGTTGTAGGCAATTAGAAAGTCTGAAAACTAAAATTATAACATCGAATTAAAAATATAGGTCAATGTAAAATGTCCTTAAATAGGTACCTATATAAATTTTGCATTCTAATTAAGTTTTAATGATGCAAGTTAAAAGCAAAGTGATTCCGCATCGGTCACGTTTGTAGGTGAGTCATTCTTAATGGTAATAATATATTAGTAATAGGTAAAGTCATTATCAACCTCATGAGAATTTATTTTTAATGCGACTACCTTTGAGAATAAAACAGTCGGTTAATATCTTAACCGCAAACCGCGATCTCTCTTAGAAAATTACCTATGTACCAAACGAGCTTTGTACGGCGATTTTTGAAATTCCCTAAGCGACAAACGTGGCTCAAATTAAACCGTTTCGGGACCGGGGCGGGAACGAGCCGCGACCGGAGCGTCCGACGTTTAATTTTTATGACGTCATAATAAAATAATCGTCATTGCTCGTATGTCAATTGAAGTGCATGTCTGCATGCGTCATGCGTCATTGCTCCAATAACGGTGGTCATATCTATCAGGATCGAGCCGCATTTTGTATATGAGAAATCGCTCCTTAGTATGGACGCATTCGCATGCTTTCAACTCTCCCTCCCTCTCTCTCTCATACGTAAGCGTCGTCATACTAACGTCATACGAGCGATTTCTCATAATTACATAAAATGCGGCTCGATGCTGATAGATGTGACTTCACCCGTAAGCGCCGTCCCGGATCCTACCTGCCGGGTTTCAATTGAGTCACGATTGTTATAAGTTGACGACCGGTCTGGCTCAGTCGGTAGTGACCCTGCCTGCTGAGCCGCGGTCCTGGGTTCGAATCCCGGTAAGGGCATTTATTTGTGTGATGAGCACAGATATTTGTTCCTGAGTCATGGATGTATTTATCTATTTAAGTATGTATATCGTCGCCTAGCACCCATAGTACAAGCTTTGCTTAGTTTGGGGCTAAGTTGATCTGTGTAAGGTGTCCCCCAATATTTATTTATTTTATATTTAAGTATAGGAGCGTTTTCACATTATCCGACCGATCCAATATCGGATGTATGAAGAATCTACAATGAAAGCAGTGTGGCGGTGAGCAACAAAATGGCGCTTTTAATATGTAGGATATTGCTCCTACATATCGGATCGGGTATACGTGAAAACGCTCTTAGACTTACTTATATTTCAGTTCTTACCATGTCAGTAACGACTCTGAAGGTAGCACAGGCCTCTGCATCGCTGCCCCTCTCTTTGGTAGAGCAGGTGACCTTGATCTCGGCGTTGTGACCTTCGTCGCGATCTGTCACTATAATTTTTGGGTTCAGCTGAAAAGATAAATTTTATGCTCAATTACGTTTAAGATTCACTTTTTAAATAATTCAAACATTTCGGCTCTTATGTTCCGAAGAATGTGATGGAAGTTTAATATTAAATGTTCAGACAATAATGATGTCAGCAACATTCATTAATTTAAAAAATTAAACGTAAAGAAAAAAGTACAAGATGGAATATTAAAAATATAGGTACTCGAATTTAATTATTTCTCCGTACAGGAGACTAAGGCATAGCTCACATTAGAACGCTCCGGAACCAAGGCAAATCTTCCGACACAAGCTTCGTAGATCACTGCTTTGCTATAGAAAAGTGAAACAAGTGTCAGCCCGGATCCTGATGGTTCTACCGTGAGTCATCCTTAAAATGTACCTCAACCTCGCTTCCCACAGGAGTCGCTTCGCTAATGTTGAGTATGTACGGCCTGTTGTGGAACACAGGTGGGTTATCGTTCACGTCCTTCACTGGGATCACTCTCCGGAGGGACACCGTATTGGGGTCTGTGTTGGCGATGCCTTCATCTGAAAAAAAAGAAAGCTTAAATATCTGAGCATTAATTAAATGTTAAGCATGAATGCCGCATTAGTGCCATTCGAGGGTTTAATCAGTTGCACTTTCAGAAAAATGCTCCTGCTCCTTATGCTCCTATACCATTGCAGAAATCACTATTGTTCCCCGCCTTCTCGGCTAGGGTTACTATTTAGACCAGTCTACAGAAACTTCGGCAAATAGCGAGGGCTCTGAACTGACTTGTAGACTATAAGTTCACAATGAACTGCCTAGATATATTCCAATGACTGACATTGCCTTTATTTGAACTAACCTGTAATACTTATGATGACTTCCAGTGAAGGTTGTTCTTCTCGGTCCAGCTTCTTAGCCAACGTGACCACGCCGGTAAGCGAGTCCACAGTGAAGAACTGCCCCGATATGGAGTACCTCAGCTGGCTGTTCTCCGGGTCTATGCCTAGAAATAAAGAAGAGTTAAATATGTATGATGATATTGATGATAATTTAATTACTGTAAAGTACTTAATTAGATTTTATATTTGCTGTTCCAGTACTTACGCACTTAAATTAGATGTGAGAATTCTCGGCGGAATCGATTTTAGAACGCCGTACTAAATCCGAAGAAACTAACGAGTCAAAATATAAGATTACAGAATAATATTTTTCAGCCAAGATATATTATGACTGGACTGTCTACAGTCTCTACAAAAATATTTTTCCTTTGATTTTTCTGACTTTGTAGCTGATAAACTGGTGCGCCCATCGGAGTATCCTCAGGGTGACTAAGCTTGCGGCATAGAATGAAGAGCTCTGTTAATGTCGAACATAGCCTCATAAGCTTCATGATAAAGAGGATATTGAAAAGGTTTACCTTGAAGCTGATAAACTGGTGTGCCAACAGGAGTATCCTCAGGTAAACTGAGTTGAGACATATCCCCAGCTTGTGGCACGAAGTGAGGAGCTCTGTTGATGACCTGGGTCGAGCATAGCCCCAGAATCGCCAGGATCAGAAGAATGATGAGGGGGTTCGGCTCGGTGACCATAGTAGCGAATTTACGGCGGTTCGGGATTATTTCTGCCATCTGGAAAAGTATACAAAAAACAAGTTTTATATTGTTAAGAAAATAAACCATTCAATGTCGAGTCTTGAGCGTTACGAGGGTTTCATTTCAAAGCAGATACCTAAATCAATTTTTTTTTTATCATTTAATTTAAACCTTAATTTTATTCTACCAGTCAGTTTTGGTCATTCATTTTTTTTTTTATACCACGTCGGTGATGGATGGATGCTGATGGAAAGCGGTCACCGTAACCTATGGACGCCTGCAACTCAAGGGGTGTCACATGCGCGTTGCCGACTCATTAAAAAAAAAGTTTATTATATAAATTAACAATTACAGAAAATCACGACCCTGTGTCCTGAGCTAGGAAACCCTGTGTTACAGGGCGAGAAACTTGCACACTCCTTTTTGAAGAACCCCATGTAGTTCATCGGGAATACCTTGGCAGGGAGCTCATTCCTCGATTGAAATTAGTATGAAATTAATATGAATCCTTGTGTGTAAAATGAAACTTTGTCATTATTTTTGGAATGATCTTTACCAGTCGTTGTGGCGAAAAATGTATTTGATGATACCAAATAATAACGCATTATTTTATATCTTGTTTATAACTGTGCTACAGAACAGAATGACAAAATTATTCACACAATAGATCTCTAAATTCTTTAATTAGTCGATTGACGAGAGAATGTATCGCGGTCACGATTTCGTCTCGCCTCATTGCCGCACAAACAACAACACAATACAAGGCGCTTTCAAACTTCGTTTAATGACTGCTTTGGATATCATTTTATTGGATTTGGAATGCGTCGCGCTCCTAATGCTGCAATTTGGACTTCAAGATTCAAAATCTGGCCTAACTTGAAAGTGAAGTGACCCTAAAAGCTCGGCCACACATGCGCGTTTTGAGAGCGTAGGCGGAGCGTTAGCGGAGGGCAATGATAGCGGTGTGCCGGACGAACGCTGGCGTCGCGCCCAGCGGACGCCGGCGGGAACTACTAACGAGTGCGGATTGCGAGCGGAATGCGCGCGGATTGAGAGCGGAACGCCAGCGTTCGTCCGGCGCACCGCTATCATTGCGCTCCGCTAACGTTACGCTATCAAAACGCTTTATGTGTGGCGTAGGCTTAAGAAAGTGATGTCATTAAAAAACTTTTACTCATGTTATCGTAATAAATATCTTACCCTCAACCGGAGTGATTAGGGGTGGGAGTGACGGGGGCTAATAGGAATCTTTTCACCCCATATTGGCAGTGTCTATCAACATATTTCCAATATTATATACGACTCAGTTCAGTTTTTTTTGTTTTTCATCCATGGATTTGTCCTTATTAGCAAAGACATATGTAACTCCGTATAGACGGATAAAGTCTGAGAAAAAATGTACCTCAACGCCCTAGAGAAAAAGGTACCATGGCCTAGATGGCGTTACACCTTTGGGGGACGCTCGGCTAGATATGGCGCTAATATTCATATTTGACATTTTAACACATATCAAGCTAAGGGTATGGGCTAAATTGTCAAACCTGACGTTCAAAAGTTTTAAGCCTGTGTCGAGAGATGGCAGTCTATGCACTGCGATTATATTTTATTTTGACAGTAACTCTTTATGAATTGTAATCATTCTACGTTCCAATTCCAGTCTTAAAGTGTCATAACAAAGTTGAAACTAAATTGTGTAATCTTTTTGTGTTACTGGTAATGTTTGTTGTTACTATTGCTATTATGGAGTATGGCGTAAATATTTACTCGATCCTCTTTGTTATTCAATGATGACTTGAGATTTGACAGGATCAGATAACCAATTAAAAAAATATGTCCTAGACCACTGTAGAACCTATTCACAATAAGCGCCCAAGTAACATGAAAAGCCAAATAAAGCACGGTGTCAATAACACATGGTTCTAGAGTGGCCTAGTATCAATCAATCAATCAATCATTTATTTGCAAGAATACTTAATTGTAGTTACAGGTTGTTCTTGTAAGAATATTCAGTCACAGTATTCTATCGTGGTTAAACGATGTGCAAATATTAAAGAAACAAGTATTGAAATAGATTGACCGTACAGTCAGCCAATTTGAATCTTAGGCCACCCTAGAACCCTGTCTCATTTAAACCGTGTTCTATTTGCCATAAGAAGTCACATTGACGTTTACTGTGCAAAGGTTTTACAGTGGCCTAGGATTCAAATTGGTTGATTGTACTATCAGCTGCAAAAGTGGATGGCGAATTTATCAATGAATTAATTCATAATTTCTCCATGCTCTTTTGCAGCTGATAGTACATAAAGGTGTGCGTGCTTCGGACACTGTCGTTCAATTCATGAAGTCTCACTCGTACTGCTGTCATACTGTGCTACTGTCCCACTTCAAAACTAAGACAATGGCTTACGTCACGGTCTGTCGCGATCTCAACATCTAAAGGCTAGCCATGATTACAATCGTTTCAACTTTTCGCAGAAGAAATTGTATCTTTCTGTTGCTAGTCTTGCCGGAGCAATTTCTTCAAAGGTTAAATTATAGGCGTGAGTTGTATGTTGTGGTAGGTTTCTTAAATAGGTATAGCATAAATAATTAATGAATCTACTCCGTCCGTCCACCGAGTTTAGTCGCCGCTTTAATAACGTGAGATTCATTAATTATTTGAATATGCCTCACGAAAGTTTAACTTGTATAGGTATTTTTTACACGATTCATACTCAGAATCGAGAGCTCTTTCGATCCTGATAGTAGAAAAAAAATCTCCCAAGATTTCCATAAATTTTTTCGAACCTTCCATTCCGTTACCGCCATACAAAATGTATGAAAAAGTGGTAACAGAATGGGAAAAAAACCTTGGGACACTTTTTTTCTCCTATTAGGATTGAAAGAGCTCGCGATTCTGAGTGGAAAACAAATAATTCCAAATCTAAAAAAAGTGGGGTGGACAACTTTAAAAAAAAAAGCCTCTTATATGTAACTAACCCTCCTTCCACTTAATAGGTACAAAAATCGCCTTAGCTATTACATCCATAAATAAATGAACAAAGATTCCTTGTTACCTAAATACAATAGTTATGGCGAAAGCTTCACATGATGCTTGAGAATGTCTGATTCAAATCAAACTGGACTCGTAGTTTCATCTTATCTTCTTAATAATACGGATGAAAATCCCTTTCTTACGAATTCCTCGAAAATGGCAAATATCAACGATCCAATTTCAGTCTTAAAGTGTTATAACAAAGTTGAAACTGAATTGTGTAATCTTTTTGTGTTACTGGTAATGTTTATTGTAACTATTATGGAGTATGGCGTAAATATTTTTTCTCAGTGCGTTCAGTGTAAAGATTCTGGGCAGATAAGTTGTGTTGTGGGTGAAGTTGCGATAGTTTTGGGTACTGATTTTAAATACAAGAGAAACTGTGTCGTAACTCATCTCATATCAAGCAGCTTAGGTGATCAAAAATGTCTCGAAACGTTAACTATAAAAATATACTAGGTATATATAAGTAATGGAATAGAATAAACACTTATTCATGAACACAGACAAGACAAAATACACATAATTTACTACTTAGTTGGTGTGGTGAAAAATATTTAACCCAGGGGGCCGATTTTTGAGTCTCAAGCGTTCGAATTCAGAAAATTGTCACTGAAAATAATAGGCAATTCACCGTTTTCAACCGGTATTTTAGTGACAGTGAGACTCAAAAATCGGCCCCCGGTCGCCGTCCAATAGCAAATGTTTAGGATTTTTTTCCATTGTCTTAGTACTTTCAAATTTAATGAAAAAAATCAAAAAAATCAAAATAATTTATTCAGCAAATAGGCCACAGGGGCACTTGTACACGTCACATGTACATAGGTATTTAAAAAATATTTAAAATTGAGTTGAAATTACAATTGATACTATTATATACTAATTCTAAGTTCTAACTAAAGTTAACTCTATACAATTAATTAGAGATGTAGAAGGTCTCTAAATGTCGAATTACAACCAAGAACTACACTAAATTTTAATATAAAAAGTACAAATACAAAAAAAGTCTAAAATTACTTTAGAGGCGCAAATGACTCTAAATGTCACAACTAAAGATAGAATGTATATCTTCTTAATCTAATTCTCCTTAGAGATGTATATGGTCTCCATGAGTCAAAATCATAGTTATGTTCTTAAAATAAAAAAAGTTACCACACTAACCATTTTAGAACGAAATTTGCTTGTAACTTTATAGTGTCCTTATTCTTAAGCGACCTTTTGTTCAAGAATGCCACGAATGATTCAAATCAATGAACAATGTTTACATTTAATTGTTATAACCCGTATTTGTTTTGCCGTATTACGTGATCCAACTTCTCAATGCATTAACAATTACGAACGTAGTAATTTAGAATATACGTGTGGCTGACTGTACAGTTGGCGCGGCGTGGAATCACGTTCGTGTAAAAAAACAAAACAAAACGTTTTCTTTGCATCATGCATACGAAAATACTCTATGATCAAGACTTCCAATTGAAGATTTTTAAATAAATAAGTACTAGGTACTTAATGGCGCAAACGTGATGGTACCTAAACGTATGAAATTATTGAAATTTTTGAATCTAGTAGGTAATTAACCACTTCGAGGGCGCTGTTCAGTGTTCATACTTAAAATGAATTTCGTTTTCCTTGAAAGTCATGGGTCTCTCATTAGTTACAAGTCCAATATGTATACAGGATGTAACATTAATGCCGGTGATCCATTTAAGAGCATAACCGGTATCGAATAGCGGTTACGAATACCACTTCCTTTTTTTAAAATAAACACCATGAAAATTAAAGGTACTATAGAAGGTAATGTATAAGCCGTAGGATTTATCTTCGGCAATTATGTTACATAGTGTAGAGGTAGAAACTAGTGAACGATCTATACTTTTATACTTTTATAAACAACTTCATAGTAGCCTATGTATCAAAAACACACCTTTTTATCAGAACTTTTCTGTAGCTATGGAATTAAAACATTTTAAAACCTAACCACAAAACTAAAATTTTGAAAAAACATAGTAGACAAAAAAAAACTAAATCTAAATCGGTTCATCCGTTCGGAAGCTACGATACCACAGACAGACATACACACAGACAGACAGACAACCAGACAGACAGACAGACACGTCAAACTTATAACACTCCGTCGTATTTGCGTCGGGGGTTAAAAACCGGAAGGAACATGATTTTTTTTACCGAACTCTCCAACCATAACCGCATAAGCTAGTAAAAACTCCTCCTATGGACACCACGGTATTATTCCTATCTAGTACCGAGTCTAACTTCCATAAACGAGTATAACTGTTCTAATAATCTCAAGGCAAAGACCCCAACAATGGGAAAATTCACACCTCCGGCAGGACTCCTGCTACCTTTTGCACCCTGTGCGTGCACCGGTTCTATCTCTCTGACCAACTGAGCTACGGAGACCTAACGTAAGAATTGTTCTTAACTCAAGCATAGGGCGAGGGTTTACTGGTGAAACCCGATATAGTACCGAAGTACCTTTATGTCATTGACCTATACCTAGGTATAGGATATCGGCCCTACAAGGATGTATTAGGGCCGACCAGACTCATTGTCTGTTTCGATATCAGCTGTAGGAACAGCTGATATCGAAACAGACAATGAGTTTGGTTCTTATAAGCGTTCGGATAACCTGTTTTTAGCAGCGATTGGAACCTCACACCTCCATTTTCCCACGACTATTGTTAGGTACAGAAACCAAGATAGTTATGCTAGCGTAATAACTCTAATTGTATTGGGACAGAGTCTATGATTGCGCGTTTAAGTTTTTACATGGTGATAATAACGGGTCACTGGCATACGGAGTTGCTGAGTTACGTAGTTTCTGTCACGAGACTTGTAAGGAGATGAGGTTTGACTCTAGTTTCTAAAGCTGGGTCCACACTTGTGACAATTTACCGAACATTATCGCGTGACCGTATCTCGAACATGTAGGAGGTAGGGCATAGCGAATGATATTCCGCTTTGTGTGGTAGGGCACAGCACAGCGGATATCGTCTCGCTCGAATCTAGAGCAGAGCCCAACTGGGGTAGTACCTCCGCCTTACAGAAGACCGCAGCCAAATAGCACTAGACCCTATTCATAGTGTTGTGTTCCTGCCGGTGAGTAAGGCTGCCAGAGCTCAACGAGGGTGCGGTGTGCTGATGACGGGAGGACTTACGGAACTAACTTGTTCCGGCTATTGTCCTTTGAGTCGTCGGCACCCGAACCCTCCTTAGAGCTTGTACACTCCTTTTTGCTGTGTACTTAACACAGCAAAAGGGAATGTACAAGTTTCTAATGGGGTGGCAACGCGCATGTGACACTGTTTGAGTTGCAGGCGTCCATAGGTTACGGTGACCGCTTTACATCAGGCGGGCCGTATGCTTGTTTGCCATCGACGTAGTATAAAAAAAACGTGTCAGTACCGTCAAAGACATATGTAACTCCGTATAAACAGATGAGGTCTAAGAATAAAACGTACCTCAGGACCATACAGAAAAAGGAACGGTGGCCTAGATGGCGTTACACCTTTAGGGGACGCTCGGCTAGATGGCGCTAATATTAATATTTGACATTTTAACACATATCAAGCTAAGAATATGGGCCAAATTGTCAAAATTGAGGTTCAAAAAATTCTAATAGTCTGTGTCAAGAGATGGCAGTCTATGCACTGTGATTACACATTTTACTTTGACAGTAACTCTCTATAATACTCGATCCTCTTTGGTACCGTTAATGTGGGGACAGACACGGGATAGTGGATCACGTCAAGACGTGTCCTGGCGGTGCGTCCACTACGTCCCTAGCAATTATAACAATCGCTTGTGCCACGCCACGCAGCAGTCTAGTTCGCCACCATGCGTCTACACTTGTAACATTTCGTCGTACTCATGGATTGTGACCGTGTCAGCACAACCTAGATCGTCCACATTTAGCGTAACATGTCCTGTTCGATGCCACGTAGTCCGGTCCGTCGCCATGTCACAAGTGTGGACACAGCTTTAAGTAACTTTTCTCTAATTTTCAACTTACTACCGCATAAGCAATTGTATTTATGTATTTCTGCATGTCACCGACTCCAATAACAAAGATTCACATAGGCGTGTTTACTTCACTGTGTATTATACCGTTAACGGGATACCAAATTTACGTTTCAAGTTTCTCTTTCCGGTCGATCCCGTTACTTTCAAGGTAAAATTACCCTAATTTGGTTAATAAGTGGCTATGCAGGTAGAGTGCAGCCTCGTGAAAGCATGTTTTGACGGCAATAGCTGTATAGTCCTATGACTACATTAGATAGAATCAAACAGTTTAGATTTGTAGAATACAGAACTTAGGCAGGTACGAGAAGGGCTATAATAAGCAGCTCAGAGTACATAGCCGAATGGCACAAACGCTCACGAAACGAAACGCTAGTAGATATCTCTATCGCTCTTGCGTATCGGCGCGACGAGCCAGACTATCTTTCACGGCGTTTCGTTTTCGTTTCGCGTCGGAGAAATGCCATCGTGTGCGTTTCGTGAGCGTTTGTGCCATTCGGCTAGGTACCTACCCAGGTGTTTTATATGTATGTATATGGGTCTGCAACCCATATGGGTTTGGTCTATCGGCAAAACTAGCAAAGGTACGAGCATCCTTTAAAATATTATCTGGGTAGGTATTAGTATCTTACCTACGCAGGCATTTGTAATGAAGATTTAATAGAATGTGTGTAGAGGAATTGCTGTCAAATCGTGTCAAGACCTCGAAAATGAAGGTAAATCTAAACGTGACAATAGTGTCTTGTTTTCCGCTCTTGTATAGTAGGTAATACTTGGCCGTCATTCAATAGGTAATGGGTATGTGTCCTACCTAATCAGCTTATTTTTTAAGAACTGTCAAAACAATTTGCTAATATGGAATTACTATGAAATACTGAGGAGTGGTGTCACGGTCAATTCATTTACTTTATATCTTTCTCTTTGACTTATTAAATAGAAATTATGTTTAAACATCTACTGTCCATATTTTTCTTCTAATCATGTGGTGCTTTATTTCGTGCCACAGAGAACCTCCTATAGAGTAGAAATCTTGTATATTTTGTTCGCGATACGAGTCACCAGTGCCAGGGGTGCGAGGAGCGGGCGGGGAATGTGTTAAGCGCGCTGTGATTGGCCGTTTCAAGGACGGCGGGCAGTCGCGCCAGATAAAAAGGGACAGAAGTATGACTGTCCCTCTACTGACGCGTAAGTGGCCAATGTAAGTTGACCTATGCCGGCTCTGAATAAATTATAAATATGACTTTTATGTGGAATGTAATGACGTCTGTTTTTAAATTTGAGCTTCTTGTTACCTTTCCACACCATTTCACACTACAGGTGGACATCTTTAAGACATCAAAATACCCTTTTTCAATTTTTTTACTGCGAAAAACACGCGCTGCTTTCGGGTCTGTTACTTGGTCGCTACTGATCGGGCACGGCGAGCGCCCGCGCTTATATCAGTGCAAATACTAGGAAGGCTGGCGACCGCGAGTCGTCTTGTAATGGATGTCTATAGGGGTTGGTCTGTGTTTCGTGCACTGCATAAAATATTTTATTTTAAGAACCTATAGGAAACTAGCCTATTTAAGACAATGCAGTTGAGTTATCATTAGATTATTGTGATACAAGTTTTTAATGCATTAAGTAGGTACTTCCGTTCCGAAGGGACTTCGGAAACCATACACAATGGATCTAGGTAAACGTGAAATAACAATGGTACTTTGTATTCAGTATCTTATGAATGAAACCTACCTAGGTTCCATTATAAAGTTGATGTCCATGATCTCTTTCAAGAAGTTTAAATCCTTACAATTTAAAGTCCGTTGAGAAGTGTTTGTCTGAGATTGATAATTGTACGTAGTCATTGTAGAGTCTACCTAATAAAATAAGGTAGTAAATAAAAACAAACAAACATAGAGTGAGATCATTGTAGATAGTATCATTTACCAAAAAATAAAAGATAAGTAGTTAATTTAATGTTTTCTTTTGGAGTCACGGGTATTTTGAAATAGCAAATTGCTAACCGTTTGGCATTTCATATAATTTATTGAAAACAAAGATTACAATCATACAGTTTCTAGTTTTTTCGCCAAACTTACGTTTAACGGCGAAATGAAGCACTCATTTTCAAAGTTAGTACCTTAAATTATATTAAAAGACTCGATCACTTAGAATGGTTCGATCACTTCACTAAATTGTCCTGCCTGACTTAAATCTACATAATTATCGGCTACTTTATGATCTTAAATACCTTTACTAGAGATGGGCCGAAAACGGACTTTGCCGAATACGAATATTCGGCCAAACATTCGGTTCAGCTGTTACCGAACCGAACATTCGGCCGAATATTCGGTTCCGCCATATTTTAAATCCTGGCTTGGAGTTAAAATCTTTTCAATGATTGGTAATGGGTACTAAGGCTCTTATTGTTCCTATTATAATTTAGTGCAGAATAAAATTTTGATTTTTGCTAATTAAAGTACGTTATTTTCACTTTTTTACATAATTATTGTATGTCTTATATTTTAACGTATTTTATTTCCCTTTGGTGGTTCCTTAAAATGCTGAAATAGGATGTCATTATCCGATGAAAAACGAAACAACTTACGCTATTTATTTACTTTGTTTATTCGGTAAATATTCGGCAATGTAACCGAACTATTCGGCCGAATACGAACATTGAAAAACTTGCCGAATATGCCGAATACCGAATATTATTCGGAATTCGGAATTCAAAAATATTCGGCCCATCTCTAACCTATACCAATGTTATGTATATGTATGTAATGTACACGTATAAAAAGATTTTGATCTCTTTGCTATGCATTTACTTACCTATACAATTGTTATACAGACTTGGCTATGAAATTGGAATAACCTTGTCATTTAAAAATTGGAAACCCTTTCGCAATGTTTAAGTGACAAGCCTAAAATACTAACTTAATAAGACAAAGTTCTAGCTTGGTCTGTTTCCATCCTCCAGGACCACCAAGTTGAATTCCTAAAATGTTGGATTTGCAAAAAGTTGAATTTGCAGGATGTTGAATGTTAAAATGTTGAATTTGCATTATGTTGAGTTCTTTTTATGTCCAAATTGCATAAAGTTGAATTTGCAGCTTGTTGAATCCTAAAATGGTGAATTTGCAGAAAGTTGATTTTGCGGTATGGTGAACCCTAAAGTGATAAGATAAGATAAGATAATCATTTATTGCGAACCATGGTTACAAAGTTGTTTGCATATAGGTACATAGGATCACATGGCACCCTGGTGGGGTATGGCAATTTTTAATACATACTATTTAAACTTAATTACTAATTAGGCTTATTATAAGTGTGTATCTTCCATATACTCTTGGATAGAGTAATATGCCTTGTTCAATAGTAAATTCTTGAGCTTAGTAGTAAATAGGGAAGTTTTATCTACACATTTTATCTGGTGAGGTAGCTTGTTATATATCTGTATTCGGCCCAATTGTTGAATTTCCATAAGATTGAATTTGCAGTAGGTACCTACAGGGTGTAGCAAAGGTCCCGAGTGATACTTTAACAGCTGATAGGGTTACTAATGACCCTAAATGTGATACAAGTGAAAAAAATTTGTAGTTCGAAAAAAATGAGTTTCGATTTTTTCCGCTTAAATAGCAATCAGGGTATTGGTCTTGTCGGCTGTTGAAGTAGGGTGCATTGGGGTAATTTCGAACATCGTCTAATTTTGAAAGTCACATAAAAATCACCATTATTTCCATCATATCAAGATTCCCCTTTCGAAATTACCCGAGCATTTCTTTATGTCGAAATTATCTCAAAGCAGCCTATTGACTTTTGTTACATGCTATATGGTTTCAGGGCATATTTAAGTTCCAAGACTCCACTGATGAGCCTTTTCGAAGCATAATGCCTTAAAATTTTGTTCCCCGTTACAGCAATGGGTTAAATAAAGTCTGAAGACTGAAATTCATGACCATCAAAGGTACATTTTTTTCTCCTATTAGGACCAAAAAGCTAGCGATTCTAAGTAGAAGTCATATTAAAAAATACCCATGTTAAAAAAAGATTCCAGGAATATAACCTTATATAACCTTCAAATCTTCAAGAAAAGAGCGTACACCCATCTTAAAGGCCGGCAACGCACCTCCAACACCTCTGGTGTTTCGGGTGTCCATGGGCGGCGGTGATCGCTTACCATCAGGCGACCTGTCTGCTCGTTTGCCTCCTATCCCATAAAAAAAAAAAAAAAAAAAACTTGAGTTCCTAAAATGTTGAAATCCCGAAATGTTGAAAGTATACATTTTGAGAATTCAACTTTTTGATATTTCAACGTTATAAGAATTCAACATTTTGCGAAACTGAAAAAATCAACATTCTGGGAAAGTCAACGTTTCGGGATCCTCCCGGACCACCAGGTTGAATTCCTAAAATGTTGAAATCCCGAAATGTTGACTTTCCCAGAATGTTGATTTTTTTCAGTTTCGCAAAATGTTGAATTCTTATAACGTTGAAATATTAAAAAGTTGAATTCTCAAAATGTATACTTTCAACATTTCGGGATTTCAACATTTTAGGAACTCAAGTTTATATTCCTGGAATCTTTTTTTAACATGGGTATTTTTAGGGTTCCGTACCAAAAAGGTACAACAGGAACCCTTATGGTGCGACTCAGCTGTCCGTCTGTCTGTCCGTCTGTCACATTCCTAAATATCTCGAGAACTACTAATGCCATCAACTTGAAATTTGAAATAGTTGTGAACATTGTGAACCTCTACAAATAGAAGGTATAATTTATTAATTTTAATTGTAGAAAATGGCCAAAATGAAAGGGGGGCAAACTGTAAATTTCAAGTTACTAGGTCAAGTGGGGTATCGTTAGAAAGAACTCAAATTGAACGTAAATAAACTATTTTTTATATTTTTTTTTGTTGTGGAAAAAAAAGAATTTTGAAGGAAAATGTAAAAAAAAATACCGTTCCCCCCCCCCTTATCTCCGAAGTTTACCAACGAAAAATTATGAAAATTTAAGGAACATTGATTTTATGCTAAATATTACAGGAAAAATATAATCGTGTTTGTATCTTGAAAACTTTTTTTTTAATTCACAAAAAACTTTTCAGATTTTTACTTTTAATTTACCCACCTTTGCGGATGTATATAGTACTTCAAATTAATACGAGATGTTACTTAAATTATCTTCTTTCCAATAAAGTAAAAATTGTTTAAATCGGTTAACATTACAAAGAATAATCCCTGAAAAACCAACATACTATGGTCGCGGAAATTAGTTAGCGAATTCACCGAGAGATGGCGCTATACACAATAATGCTCATTAGTACCTATACTTTTGTCTTCTAGTCAAGTCGTTAGAGTTATGTGAAAACATGAGAATATTTTAACTGGGGAGTTTGAAAGTTTGTACGGAACCCTCGGTGGGCGAGTCCGACTCGCACTTGACCAGTTTTTTTTAATATGATTTCTACTCAGAATCGCGAGCTTTTTGGTCCTTTTTGGAAAAAAAAATTTCCCAAGATTTCCAGACATTTTTGGGATTGTCCATCCTATTACCGATATAGCTATGAAAAAATGGTAAACGGAATGGAAAACAAATCTTGGGACAGTTCCTTTCTCCTATCAGGCTATCAGGATTAAAAGAGTCCGCGATTCTTTGAAGAAATCACATAAAAATTACCAAATAAACCAAATACCGTTTAACACTAAGGACCTACTTAATCTTTCTGGTATAGCTCATTGGTTGACTGGTAGAGAATGTTTCAAAGCATTAAGTTCGCCATTTATACTTCTGTATGCCCTGAAACCTGAGATAATTTCGACATACAGAAATGCTCGAGTAATTTCGAAAGGGGAATCTTGATATGATGGAAATAATGATGATTTTTATGTGACTTTCGAAATTAGACGACGTTCAAAATTACCCTAATGCACCCTACTTCAACAGCCGACAAGGTCAATACCCTGATTGCTATTTAAGCGGAAAAATCGAAACTCATTTTTTTCGAACTACGAAAATTTTTCACTTGTATCGCACTTAGGGTCATTAGTAACCCTATCAGCTGTTAAAGTATCACTCGGGACCTTTGCTACACCCTGTAGGTACCTACCGCAAATTCAATCTTATGGAAATTAAACATTTTAGGATCCAACATACCGCAAAATCAACTTTCTGCAAATTCAACATTTTAGGATTCAACAAGCTGCAAATTCAACTTTATGCAATTTGGACATAAAAAGAACTCAACAGAATGCAAATTCAACATTTTAACATTCAACATCCTGCAAATTCAACTTTTTGCAAATCCAACATTTTAGGAATTCAACTTGGTGGTCCTGGAGGTCCATAGTAACTACATATGTAGATAGGTACCTACATTTAAATACAATTGTTTCATTTTCTCTTAAAAAATAGGTAGGTATTTTAAATCTAGTTACTTAAAAAACAAGACCAATAATATCCTAGTACAATTGCGCAAAGCTCTAACTTAAAAAAAAACGTCCTTGATGACTCAAAGAAAGTTCCGCCTATAGTAAACATAATTGTGCGTACCAAATATAACGGTAACCTACCTTCAAACAAATCCCTTATATGCCAAAATCACTAAACTACACCACACAACACATATTAACACTAACACGCACTAAAACACTAATAAAGTTTGTTTTTTAACATATTTGTTACGTTCTAACTCCTCTGCGATCAAACCGTACTGTCAAAACTTGCACCACCGGTACAAAAACTCGTTATTTTCTGTCTCATTCAACCAGCAAGAATCAGGTAAGTTAGAGTAAGATAGGCATAATACTCAGCTCCGTCGTTGAGTATCTGCAAGATACAGCCTTTTTGCGAAGGAACATATTGCTACCACATACAAAGTGTCAGTCAAAACGCGCGCTTAAGAAAACCATTATAAGCACGTTCTGATTCTTACCGATCGTTGCTTAGAATTCGGAGGTCATTATACGCTGGTTTTACTTAATGTTTTCTGATACTTTTGCTATGTATGTTTTTGTAGTAGTACGGAAGGTAAAAGTAACGGGGTCTAACTTGAGATGCGTGAGCGACGCATTCTCAAGCACACCTAACAAACCATCGTACTAAGAACTTCGAATCTCTAACAAATTCTATGAAAACTTTTTTTTGTTATACTGGTTTTATCGTATGCGCTTGGGCAATGGGTAAGACTTGAGATAGACAGATGGGGGTCACACTTGAGTAAAAGAGATGGAGTGGGTCATAATGAGGAGGGCAAGACAATGAGGTCATTGTAGGGAAAGGTGAGAGGTCTTAAGTGGGAAATGGGATCTCTGTTGTGTTATAGTTATAGATAAGAGAATAGAAATTTTAGATTTCCTTGATTGACTAGGTACTTAAAATTGGTTTTATACCTACCGGGAAATGATAATAATTTGGATTTCGGAATGGCCGATATAATGCGTAATTCAAATTAGCAAATTCCTAACTTTTTTATTTTTTCCTAATCGTAAGTCATATTTAATTTTACTTTTAGACTAAATTTATTTTAATAAGTGTTTAATTTAATAAGTTGTTTAAAAATTTAGCTTGTGGCATGTCCGGCCACATTCGTGAATTTCTGTTTTGCCCTATGATTGACTGGTAGAAAATGCCTTAGGGCATCAAGTCCACCATTTGTTTTTTTTATAAATAAATAAATAATAAAATGTTTTGATTCACCATCTAAATACCAGCCTGTATATTGCAACTAACCCACACCTACGCTTTCCACGTAATTGCAAATAACCGAACAAGTCACGTTCATGAATTATTAAAATACAACCGTCACAGGAATGTTCACGTATTTACATAATAATCGTAAATACGTGTGTGATAGGCGTTATTCTAACACTTATATTACATGTATTGAGTGTATTGGGGCATTTTCAGAATTTGGGACCCCCCCCCAATTAGCGTAAGTTGTTAACAAAAATTAACTCGCTGTCAGTTTTGTGATGACAATTAAGCATAAAATCTGTCTAAAAATTTACTTTTTTCACATTCTAAATGTAGACTACAGCTTAAAGTTTATCTAATTAACACAAAAACAATATTTTTATAGAAATTTCATGCTTAATTATCGTCACAAAACTGACAGTGAGTTAATTTTTGTTATCAGTGAAATAAAACTATGGAAACGGATTAAATCGCGTATAATGAATTTACAATTCATCCCGACGTTTCAAACACTTTACAGCGTTCGTGGTCAAAACGTTCGAAACGTGTAAAGTGTTCGAAACGTCGGGATGAATTGTAAATTCATTATACGCGATTTAATCCGTTTCCATAGTTTTATTTCATGAGTAACTATCGCGGTAACCGAAGACAATATTTTGTTAATAACTTACGCTAATTCTGGAAATGCCCATGGTCTTCTTTATGTTACTTGTGGCCTATTTCACAATAGTGACAATTTTATTATCGCCCGACAGTGACACTTCGCCTTTCATTGCCTGTTCAACAAGGAAATTTAATATTGGCGCTGAGTTGTTGATTCTCCAATAAAGAAAAAAAAAGTAACAATGTTAGGTACTTATCAACCCAGAAATAGGCACAGAAGTATCAGTGTCAATGTCACTAAGTTGAAGTAGCCCACTGGGAAATTATTCAACAAGTGGACTTTTTTTAAAAGGAACGTAATCTTACATAGTTATTTAACTTAACCATGCCCTTAATTTAATTAATAATTTTGACTTTATAAAGTTTCTAACAAAAAAAATATTGCCGGCAATGTACAGCACACACACTTGTCAAGTGAGTGACAGCTCATAAAGTATGAGCGATGTGAGTAATGACAGTTAAAAAGTGCACGCATTACATTGAATGTTGGGATTCCGGAAAATTATTTTTTCAGTTAATATAAATAACTATGATTTGCTGATAATGCGCAAACGTTTGCTAAATGACTGTAATATTATTGGGTTTAATTAAGGTCCGGGTCGTGATAACACACTGTATAACTTTGATTTTAGAATGGCCGATTTTATGGGTAATTCAAATTAGCAAATTCCTAACTTTTATTTTTTCTATATTTCATAAACTTCTAGCATGTAACAAGACTAACGTTAGTCATATTTAATTTCATCATTAATAAAATGATTAAGTGTTAATTACACATACTCATCTTTAACTTACTTACTTATAAGTGGCTCACTACTGCCATCTATGATGGTTAAGTTGTAAACAACAAAAGAACGTGCTCACGCCAACTCGTGCGCAACGCAACGCAGCAAGTCGTTGTCAAGATTTTTTGTACTGTACGAAGTTTGAGATCTTGCTCATAGATGGCACTTGAGTATGAAATAAGAAAATAGAAAGGAAAGGAAGAAAATTTAAGCAACAAAGGGTTACAACAATTGTTTTACACTTTTTTCTACTAACAAGTAGCTTGTGTTCTATTTTTAAGACTGTTGATGTCGATTTTGTCTAAATTTACCCTTCCACAAATAAAACTTTATTTAATTAAGATAGTTTATATAATGTTAGCCTCTTATTTTACAATATTTCATTTAGATATGGGGCCGATTTTTGAATCTCACGGCGTTCGAATTCAGAAAATTGTCACTGAAAATAGTAGGCAATTTCGGTGACAATTTTCTGAATTCGAACGCCGTGAGATTCAAAAATCGGCCCCCTTTACAGCCTACCAAAAAAAGAGTAGAAAATAATAGGGGCGCCACTGTCTATGTAAACCGTTTTTCATGTGGCAACTACTGACTCAATTTTGTATGAAAACAGTAAGAGTTGTTATACTTGCTGTGATATAAAGTGTTGTTCCTAATTCTACTCCGTTTCGCCAAGCGGTACAGTGCGAGACCGACATGTTATACTTATTAGAAATAGAGGGCGCCTCTTTCTTCGTAACTTTCGCATTTTAATGTGTTTTTGTCGTAAAAAGCTTGGTAATATTTTGTATGGATACAAGTTTTTGTCCCATTTTATACTACATATATTTAAATGTCGCACTGTACTGCAGTTCGTATGTAGTGTTCAATGCTCATGTCTGCTAATACCCATTTAAATAAAACAACATTGAATAAATTAATATTTTATTTACAAAATTATCTACAGCCCCACAGAGAAAACTATAAGTTAAATATATACATTAGGTAAAAGTCGGTGGGACATATGAAAAAGCAAGCATACTTAGTAAACAACTGAATCATTCCTCACTTTCATCATCATCATCATCATTATTGATGTTAGTATTATTTCGCTTTATCTCTACATACGTTGGTTTCTTTAAACCTGTTACTCTCGTTTCTAATTTTTTCTTTCTATCATTTTCATCTTCTTTATCAAACCAATCGTTGATCATTCTTGAGTTTTGGTTGACGCTCCTGTAGTGACCGTTTATTTGCGGTACATAGGTTTGTACTGTTGTAGCTTCCTCTGAATCTTCTACTTCTGATATCGTTTCTTCAGTAGTGGTAGTTTTCAGTTTTACTTCATTTTTGAGTTTCACTACTAGAGTTGAAGGCTCCACAGTTTCTTGTATTTGAAGACTGTCTCTAAAATTCCTTCTGTTAGCTTCAGTTGTACTATCCATGTCACGAAATCTATGGGCATCTATATATCTAGTATATTCAGGGTTAATCGGCCTACTATCAACATTAACAGCATAACCACCCATTTCTTTTTCCCCAAATCTTCCATAATTATTTATAATTTCAGATTCTTCAGAATTATAATCTCTACTATTATAACCAATCGGCTTACTATCTCCTTCTGCTTGTTTTAACTGATCATAATGGTCTTGAAACTTTACGTCATGAAGATTAAAAGTCCTACTGTTTACTTCAGTTGTGTAACTCCTACTTTCCATTTCCCTTGAGCGATGATAGTAATCTGGGACCTTAGCATCTTCGGGGCTGAACTTAACTACTTCTGGTGGATTTGTAGGCCAGGAGTAGATTTCGCTGGTACTTGATACAGTGGTTTCAAAGGTTGGGATGAAAGACACTGGTGGCAGGGGTGGAGGAGGCACCGTCCTGTGCTCCACTGGAATGACGCCTGAACTCCCGACGTGATGATCCTCTACTTGAGTGAAGGATAACTCTGGTGCTTGCGTCAAAGGTCGACCTGTGTTGACTTCTGTAGTGGTAGTTACTGGAGTCGTTGTAGTTGCTGGAGTGGTCGTATACTCTTGTTTATTTTCTGTAACATTAACTACTTCTTTCACTACTGTCTTCTGTGGGTATAGATTTACATGTACGATCATCGTCGCTTCTTTATTAGCGCTTGATTTCCTTAAGATATCTTTAGGAGGAGAAGCTTTTGTTCTGTTAATTATAGGTCTTTTTAAACTTCTAGGCATATACATACGCCGAACGGGTCCATTGGATTTCCTCTTAAATTGAAATCTCACGGGTCTTGATGTTGTAAAATATACTTTGTTGATAGCCGAAGAAGTTCCGTCGCTGGAAGAATAGTCTATCGTTGTTTTCGTTGGAACGTAATTCAGCATAACTTTAAAGGAATTCGGCTTGTCAACAGTTGACGTCTCAATGTTTTTGATTTCGCTCGCTTGCGCATCAACAACATTCTTTTCTTCATTGTCTTGTTTCTTTCGATTAGATATCGGTCTGAACATCGGTGTGGTTGGCTTGTCCAAAGTCGGGCTTGGGGCGAATCTTAAGAATCCATCCGCTAACAGGTTTACGTCACCTGGGCTATCAGGCTTGAAACTGAAAAGCGGATCTGACACGTGATTTCTCGTTTCTACTTTATTAGAACTTTGCAATAATAAATCTAACGTAGGTGTGGTCGGTTTTACTTCCTTGCTGGTATCCGATGATGGTTTAACATATACTCCAGAAAACGCAATATGAGTGGAACTGGAACTGGAGGGTAGCTCGTATAGATCTCCAAACTTAGCATTAATAGTCTTTTCGAGGTACTGTATGACTTGTTGGAGGTTCTCGAGTCTTTGCGCATTGCGGTAGCTTTCGACCCAGCTTTTAGAGCCGAAGGTTCTGCTGAAAGGAGTGGGAGTGGGGCTTCTTAGTTCGAAAATGAACGGTCTCGGGCTCGTTCTTCTGATGGATGTCGGTTTTGCGGTTTTCGTTTTGTTTCTGAGCAGCCGCGCCCTTTTCGTCGGGGCAGTTTCTAGGAAAGGGTCGATGTAGTGGTTTTCTTGCATAGCGTTGACGAGGAGCGGCATGCGCTCGTAGTAATCCTGGTCGAACCCGAAGTAGCTGCGGTCCAGACGGTCTGCTACGGGCGAGTCGGCGCTCCCATTCAAACTCAAGTTTCCATAACTGTATATATTTTGTACTAAGCTAGATTCTACTGCAATCCCGTATTCGTAGATTAGTAGAATTACCTGAAAACAAACAAAAGCATATTTCATTTTAGGAACGTTAATTTAAGACAATTGATTCCGAACTGCTTATTGTTCATTGCTTATTCTGCTATACTTTTATTGTCTGTTTACATGCATTTCGTGTTCAAAAAGATTTATACAGTATATTACTGGTAACGATGAATTAAACGTAAATAACGATGAAGTAAACGTAAACAGCTATGATCGTAGAATTGATGTTTACGCTACCCGTCAAAAGTGTCAAAACAAATATTTTAGGACAATAGGCTACTTGCCTCCTAGTCAAATCAGCTTCTTTTTAAGAACTGTCAAAACGAATTTGAACGACTTGCTAATATGGAATTAATATGAAATCGAATTGAGTGACGTCACGGTCAATTCAGTAACTTTATACATTTCTACCGGACTTATTAAATAGAAATTCGATTTGAAAATCACTTCTGTTCATGTTTTTCTAATAATTATCTGATGCTTTATTCCGTGCATGCATGGTATAAAATATTTTATTTAATAACAGTCAAGTTCCCTATTCCTCTCACTCATTTCAGTGATTTAAAACTAAAAAACGTATTTTGTAAACAAAAAAATATATCTATGGGCATTTTCAGAATTTGGGGCCTAAGTTGTTAACAAAAATTAACTCGCTGTCAGTTTTGTGACGACAATTAAACATAAAATAGGTATGTCTAAAAATTTACTTTTTTCACATTCTTATCGCTTATCGCTTAAAGTTTATGTAATTAACACAAAAACAATATTTTTATTGACATTTCATGCTTAACTATCGTCACAAAACTGACAGTGAGTTTATTTTTGTTAACAACTTACGCTAATTGGGGGGTCCCAAATTCTGAAAATGCCCCTATATCTACATACTTAAATGAATTTTAAGAATGATTATTTCCATCTACCAATTTACTCAATACGAAACACAAATTTACTACTTACTATCCGAAAAAAATCTATGCAGCTTTGAAAAACATTAATTATGTTCACGGAACTAGTCATTAATTACTTTGCTGCCTATGAGCACAATAAGCAGTACGGAAATTAAAAAACTTCCTGCCGATATTCATAACAGTAGGCATTTTTAAGTATGCCAACCTTAAAATACATAGTACATAGTATTTTAAGGTTGGTATACAAATTTGTATGCTTTTGGGTTTACTTTTCTCTGCAGCTGATACATTACCATACAAGTGCGAAAAAGAAGAAGTTGGAAAGTGTTTTAAATCGACACGAGTTACAAATTTCCTTTACGCACGTGTATCGTACGAGGTTTTTCAGTACAGATGGCCCTCCGAAGTTTCGACCTGACAAGAAATGAACTGAACCACTTCTCGCACTAGTGCGTAAAAAGCACCATCTGTACTGAAAAAAGGACGATTCGTCCTTTGTAATGAAGAATTCAGTTAGAAAGCCGCTTTCTTTACATTACACATTCATTGTGTACATCCGTATATTTCAGAAGTTCTCAAAAAGTTTGTGCAAAAATCAAGGAAAAAGTTAAATTTGTTTTTATTATTCCTATTTTCTTAGGCCCACTTGCATCAACTACTTAACTCACGGTTAGTGGGCTGTCAACTGTCAAATTCCATATAAAATGAAGGGTTAACCGTCGGGTTAACCCTCCATTTCCATTGGTGCAAGTGGCCCTTAGCAAGATTTTTTTGATGAATTGAGATTTTAGTAATTTTTATTTCGTCATTAAGGTTCTCTAGGTGTACTCGGGTAGTTCCGAACGTCAAAAACCGTCGGTAAATCCCGAAATTCAAATGATAATCACCCTTGATTCCATAGTAATAAGGGTCCCTTTTCGGAATTTACCGACGGTTTTTGACTTTCGGAATTATCCGAGTACACCTATCTATATTTTCTTAATTAAGAATTATCCCGAATATATCTTACGAAAGTCGACTTATATTACGAAATGAGTCTCTAAAACTACCCTCCTATTAATATGTATAGCTTGTCTGTTAGTGTTAATTTTAAGGAATTTATAAATAAAGAATAAATGTTGGTAACAAAATAGGATCAATTAAAATTTGCTGACATGGCTATGTACAAACTTTTTGAGACCTGGCCCCGTAGCCGAATGGCATTTCTCCGACGCCAAACGAAAACGAAACGCCGCGAAAATTAGTCTGGCTCTGTCGCGCCAATACGCAAGAGCGATAGAGATAGATATCCACTAGCGTTTCGTTTCGTGAGCGTTTCGTGAGCGTTTGTGCCATTCGGCTACGCACCCTGCTCATTTAAACATTCGTTACATTAAGATCTGAGGCGTACAAACTCTAAAGGGTCCTTTTGCTTCTAGTGCAATAAAACGTTTTCAGTATAGTTGGTGCTTTTTGCCAGCACTAGTGCGGAAAGTGGTCCATTTTTTGTCAGGTCGAAACTTCAGAGGGCCATCTGTACCTACTGAAAAACGTCATGCGATACACTTGCGAAAAGGAAATTCGTAACTCGTGTCCATTTAAAACACTACCTTCGGTCGTGTTTTCATTTATCGTCACATTCGAACTTCCTTTTTTACGCAATTGTACCGTAATGTACTATTTCAGTACAAATGGTGCTTTTTTCACGCACTAGTGCGATAAGATTAATGGTTAGAGATTGGTGGTTTTTCGATTAATGGTTCATTAAATGGACCACAAGAAATTTTCTTGTCAGGTCGAAACTTCGGAGGGTCGTCTGTACTGAAAAGCGTCACACGATACACGCGCGAAAAGGAAATTCGTAACTCGTGTCGCGTTTCGAATTTTCTTTTTTTCGCACTTGTATCCTAATGTACGATTGTATTGTGTACTTCGTGATTTCTTTCCGCACAATAGTAGCGAATGAATTATAGCACACACCATAAATACTCGTTTGTCTGCCGATACAAATTTTATCATTTATCCAGGTGGATAAGACACCTGACACTCTCACACTGACATACTAAGTGATAAAATTGGAAGCATGATACGCCGGCAGGGCTATTATGCTTTAAATTTTATCATTTATCCACGTGGATAAGACATCTGTCACTCTCACACTGACATGCGTGACGGATACTTTATCCACATAGGTAAGTGATAAGACATCTGTCACTCTCACACTGACATGCGTGACGGATACTTTATCCACATAGGTAAGTGATAAGACATCTGTCACTCTCACACTGACATGCGTGACGGATACTTTATCCACATAGGTAAGTGATAAGGCATCTGTCACTCTCACACTGACATACTAAGTGACAAAATTGGAAGCATGGCATGATACGCTGGCAGGGCTATTATGCTTCAAATTTTATCATTTATCCACGTGGATAAGAAATCTGTCACTCTCACACACACATTCTCACACATTTGCCAAAACGTGACGGATGCATAGCGCATACATAAGTGATAAAATTGCTGAGCTCGGAGATTAAATAAATGAGGAGGCACACTGACAAAGAGGGACGGCACGGAGGGAGGCACACTCGCTCTCACGTATGAAATTCTCTATCTGTGCAATGGACTAATAAGATGGCGCCACCTATCATAACTTTTGAGCGTGTCTCCTCATTGTCTTGTAAAGTAAATAACTATTGTTTGTTATTTGTTTACAAGTCTATGACTCGACTAACACTCATCTATAACACGATGCGTAGCCAACATGCTGTGAAGCTAACCACCCCGTAGAAAAATAAACTGCAATGCCTATCGTACTAATATGGAAGAGTGATAGAGAGACTACATTATTTTGAGTCACGGAACGAACGATTGTCATCTTGGCTACGCAACATTTTTCCCAGGATATATTCAGGCAAAAACAGAGATATTTTCGGGTTTCATTTATTAAATTATGATTAAAGTACCTACTTATAAAAAAATCTGTAAAAATCAAAAACATAACTTTTTAAACAAATGGCAACCAACACTTTGTCTATGCTTGGAAAAACAACACATTCATTAATACTCGTAGGAAAATGTTAACGTAAGCATTGGGGGGTAAAAGCTTTGCTTATTACTTTTACTCTCAAGGGGGAGATAAATAATGGCAATAAATCTGCTTACGTAATAATTGAACCACCCCTTAAGACTTTCAAAATGTCACAGGACAGGACCTATGTATAAAGCGCCCATAGTAATAGTACAAGTAAATATTTACTTTTCACGAAAATGGTATACACCAAATGAAAAAAATAGTTACAAAAAAATCTTACTTTATTTTTAAGCTACTGCAAACCAGGAACTGATAATAGGGACTGCACAAGAGCACAGTCACATTTTTGCCATGCTAAATTGAACCGCGTTCCAATTTGCAGGCGGGATTGAGAACGCTGCAGGTACTTACTTAACTAATGTTAATTATTAATAATAAATACCGAAACGGATTTACAAGTTTAGTGTTATTATAAAATACTTTTACATTTATACCATATTACACACTATGTATATGCCAAACAAAAACAATGATCTAAGGCTCACTTACACCAACGACTTAACTCAGTCGTGGGCTGTCATCTGTCAAATTCCATATAAAACGGTGGGTTAATCCTCGGATTAACCCTCCATTTACGTTGGTGCAAGTGGCCCTAAGAAATGTAACTGAATAATAGTCCGGGTCCTTAACTAGAGACTCTGATCCCACGTGGCAAAAAAGCACGAGACTAGACATGTATAGTACGAGTATATGGTAAACATGCATTTACCTCCACAGCAGTTCTCACCGAGACATACATGGATATATTGAGTTTACGTATAGCTTATAGGATTGTAGCAGAATAAGTAGAAACAAGCCGAGGTGGTAATGCCCCCCTCCCTACTCCAAACAAATTTAAATATACAGAGTGAGGCCTGTAACAAAGGCGAAAAATTGAACTCTAGGCTATTCTCCTTATACTGATCAACATTTGTTCGGCGACTTTTAAAAATAACTTGTATTTTGATTTTTATCACCCTTGAAAGTTTTTTCTAAGAGGTAATGTATTGCGAATTCTGTTAAGTCTAAAGTGTGACAGACAACGTCAATGACAACAATAATGGCGTACATTGAAGCTAATATTTATTTTGTATGAAAAATTAAAAATTTAAAGACATCATAATTTTTAAAAGTCACTGAACAAATGTTGATCAGTATAAGGAGAATAGCCTACAGTTCAATTCTTCGCCTTTGTTACAGGCCCCACTCTGTATATTTATTGCCAAAAACATGATATGTATTTCAAGTTTCACGTTTTTTTTTTATATTTTCGTGAAAACCGTGAAAGTTACAATTTCCATGCCGCCTTTCGACTAGTAGTATTAGAGAGATTTTTGTCTGTGTCTGTTAAGTTCGCGCAGTAACCAATGTCACCCTCACAAGATCCACAGCGAATAACATCACTATCAGTATCACCATCTTGTCAAATAGCGCGCCGCATGTTGAAAACTTTGAGGTTACGGTTACCGAGTGATTGAGTGCGACTTCCAGGCAGGTCGCGCGATAAATGATAAAACATCAGGCCGTCTCTATCGCACTATTTGCAAGTTCGACAGGGACGGTCTGATGTTTTTTTTTTTTTTATACTACGTCGGTGGCAAACAAGCATACGGCCCGCCTGATGTAAAGCTGTCACCGTAACCTATGGACGCGTGCAACTCAAACAGTGTCACATGCGCGTTGCCACCCCATTAAAAACTTGTACATTCCCTTCTGCTGTGTTAAGTACACAGCAAAAAGGAGTGTACAAGTTCTAATTAGGGTTCGGGTTGCCGACGACTCAAAGGACAATAGACGGAACAAGTTAGTTCCGTAAGTCCTCCCGTCATCAGCACACCGCACCCTCGTTGAGCTCTGGCAGCCTTACTCACCGGCAGGAACACAACACTATGAGTAGGGTCTAGTGCTATTTGGCTGCGGTCTTCTGTAAGGCGGAGGTACTACCCCAGTTAGGCTCTGCTCTAGATTCGAGCGAGACGATATCCGCTGTGCTGTGCCCTACCACACAAAGCGGAATATCATTCGCTATGCCCTACCTCCTACATGTTCGAGATACGGTCACGCGATAATGTTCGGTACTCCTACTAAATGTTTTATAATTTATAGCGCGACCATGCTTGCCTACCAGAAGTGCTTGTACCGGACTACTTATAACTTTCAAATTATGCTCAATTTGCCCCTTACAATATTTGTGATTGACGACTAAGGGCACAAAACTCACTTTGCAAGATTGTTCTTTACACCAAACAACCCTCATTTAACTAACTCAATAGACACGAGATTTTTGAGTTGTTTAGCCTAAGAAACAATCTTATCAAGCAGCATTACCTCAAAAGCTAGTTGTAGGTAGTCGCTGCACTTATTCCACTAGTAGTCAAACGGAGAAAGGGGAAAAAATGTACAATTTGAAACTTATGAGTTATAGCGGTTTACCTTCCAAGACAATATTATACAGAACTTTATGGACAATATACGTCTTATAGACAGCAAGATTTGTAGCTTTCACGGTTTTCACGAAAAAAAACGCAATATTAAAATCGGGAAAATGTTGGACGAAACATTAACACCTTATCGACAGTTGAGAATTGTACCTATATCCACCCTACATTATAAATAAACTTTCTTGAAGAGTCCAACTTGTATCATTGACATACATACCACCCACCCACATTCGCGAATTTCTGTTTGGTCCTATGGTTGACTGGTAGAGAATGCCTTAGGGTATTAAGTCCGCCATTTGTATTATTTTTCAATTAGTGCAATAAAGTTTAAATAAACAAATAAATAAATACATTGACATGGCGCAGTCGGTAGGATACGAACCTACGCTCCCACAAGCAATCAGGCGTATAAGCATAAAACATCAGGCTGTCCCTATCCCACACGTATAGTGCGATAGGGACGGCCTGATGTTTATCATTAATCGCGCGAATTTCCAATCAGATAGCATGCTTCTGGCCGCATGGGACTATAGCTCAAGTTATGGTCCCGGACTATTACTCACATTTCTTAGATCACCGCTTTTCGTTTGGCATATAACATAAAGACGTACAAACTTTCGAGAGTCACTACGTTACTTAAATTTTGTGAAAATACGACCAAATAAATGAAAGCATTTTCAATTGTTGTTATACATAATAGGCGCTGAATAAACTCAGTTTTTTTTATATGTAAAATACATTCGTAGTGAGGAGTTTCCTAATAAATAAATAAATATTGGGGACACCTTACACAGATCGACTTAGCCCCAAACTAAGCAAAGCTTGTACTATTGGTGCTAAGCGACGATATACATACTTAAATAGATAAATACATACTTATATACATAGAAAGCATCCATGACTCAGGAACAAATATCTGTGCTCATCACACAAATAAATGCCCTTACCGGGATTCGAACCCAGGACCGCGGCTTAGCAGGCAGGGTCACTACCGACTGAGCCAGACCGGTCGTCACCTAATGACCTGAATACAAGTAACTTTTGCCAAGTTACAATAAAAAACAATAGTACTTACATTACGATTCACGTACTAAACAGAAGTTCGAAACATTTTATTAACTTTGAAATGAGACGTCAGTTTTAAAAATAAGCTAAGGGATTGTAGACAAATTGATAAAAACTTGAAAGGCGGACCGCGACGTCTTTGTGACGTCATAGTTATTAAAAACGCCATCTGACAAAGTGACTAATCTTTTTTTCTACTCCCGAACTGTTATTCGACATTTACAGGGTCGTGCATAGATCTTTAAAACCCTACATAAAAGTCTATTCCCCAAAGCCAGCGTCCGCCGGCTTTTCGCGCATGCGCGCAGTATCGAGAAAACTGAAAATGCATTGTTTGGCTCTGTAACCATGGCAACGCATTGTTATAACGATACTGCACGCGTGCGCGGAAAGGCTTTGGGCAGCTGCGCTGACAGTGCAAACCTTTGCATCAAAATACAGGAAACAGTGTGAATTTCAAGAAAGTTATTCAAAAAATCTATTAAAAACTAAGTGCATAGTCGTAGAAAAAGTATTGTATGCAACGGTGTTTAACTGAGTCAAAAAATACTCGTGGCGTCTTAATAACAACCCACGCCACTCGTCTTTTTTGACCTCCTTTAAACGCCCGTTGCATAAAATACTATTTTCGTACTCAATAAAAACAACCGATCACAAGGATATCTGCCACCTTTTTTGCCAAGCTGTAAATCGTTTTTGACAGACATGTACATAATAAGTTTCAACATTATGCTTCTTGGACCTTGCATTTAATGCATATGCAGTAATTTCCTGATTGTGCTGAAAAAGTGTTTGTAATAAAAAGCTCGTTCGCAATATTCCCCTTACCTACCATGTTGTATAATGTACTAGGTACCGAATTGGTAATAAATCATTATGACGTAGTTATTATGAAGACAATAAACCAGATTCTGTAGTAACTTAGAATATTGAATTAACTAAATGATAGTGATGACGCCACTCTCATGATGTTGACATTGGTAATAAGTGCGAGTGAGACAACAGCCAAACTTTACAATCTCATGTGGACACACTTTATTGCCAATGTACTTGATCCGTTTACAATTTTACATACATTCATGCCGCAAAAGATTCAACATTGCTTGACATCACCATTCCAAATGGCATGCAATTGGTCTAATCTAACCCACTAAGGCCCACTTGCACCAACCACTTAACTCAGGATTAGTGGGCTGTCATCTGTCAAATTCCATATAAAATGGTGGGTTAACCCTCGGGTTAACCCACCATTTTCGTTGGTGCAAGTGGCCCTAAGAGTTTTGAATGATTCACGGTTATTTTCATTGGAGTTATATTGACCGGGATATAGACCGTGATTACAATTTTGTTTTTTTTTTGTCGAGCTCCCGATATTTCGACGCAGTGGCATGCATCATGATCACGGAAAACTGAAGGTGGGTCGGGTGGATGTCAAAAATGCCCCGCCAAGCAAAAAAAAACAAAAAGGTAATCACGGTCTATATAAGGGCCGGTTGCATCAAACCGTCACCGTTAAAGCGTTCATTAAATTTTATTGTATGGGAAATTCCATAGATGTCTGCTGCATGACGATGATGTGTCTGTCAAATGTGGTTGATGCAACTGGCCCTAAGTCGTAAAATAGCACTACACGAACCAAATTACGTATCTTTGTGAATGAAACGGTATATGCCCGTGATAAATAAAATAAAAACACTCTCTTGAGCACTACTTCGATTCATTTTCTTCTTCAAGTTTTTGGCGTTTTAGAATATGGAAACTACATTTTCCACACACGTCTTTGGGACATATTTTATCACAAAGCTCAAATGACCCGAATATATAGAAAAACCCCACCCCTTACCCGGCCTTCCCAAGTTAGAACAGTGCCTTCTGTCCTTCTTGCTGGCAATGTTTACAAATTGTTATACAAATCGTTAGACTTGATTCAAAAATTTATACTATAAACACTCTGATCGTCATTATTATACCAATTGGTCGTATACAAGTCAGACACTTCATGATTACGTCGAATTTCTAGATTAGATGGTTGAGTTTCGGGCATCATTGATTTCGATCTTTCTACTGAAACACTGTCTGCTTTATTTATAAAAGAGTGCGCAATAGCAGTATAGTTTACCGGACTTTCGTCAAAATACATTAGTGCGCTCAACTTCGTCTCGAAATCATCTACTGCCGGCTCGTCACCACCAGTCATATAAAATATTTCTTTTATTTTAGATCTCTTTGGTTGAGGAGTAGGTGCTGTGGTAGGTTTCGCTGTTTGTTTAGTGGACATGTCTTCCTTTGAAGCTTTCTTTGATTTCTTTTTTGACTTTTTCGGTGAATCACTGGTGTTGACATGTTTCCCACGCTGTTTCTCCTCTCTCCATAGACTCCAAGCTTTTTCTTCATTTACCTCTTTGACAGTTGTATCAGCTCTGAGCTTACTGACATCTCCTTTTCTATTTATATGATGTTTTAGTGCTTTTTTTCTAGATGATTTTGTGTGTTTTCTTGAGCTAATGACATCAGTTTCTCTATTCACATGATTCGATTCTTTTTTTGTATGCGACCTTTGAATATTAGCATCTCCGTTTTCATGTCTATCAACCTTTTGAGATTCCGCGGTAAATGTTTTTGTGTGCGAGATTTTATCATCAACGTTTTTATTCATATAATTTTTTTGTGCTTCATTGTAAGTAATCGTTGTTGTTTCCTTCAGGCTTCTAACATGTTCATCTTTTTTAATATTGTACTGCTGTGCCTCTGTAGCAGATGTTGTCGTGTGTATCTTAAGACTATTAAAATATTTGTCATCCTCATCAAAATTTACATTTACTGGCACTCTTCTTCTTGCCTTTTCTTGAGGAGGACGTGTAATATCTTGAACATAATCATGGTCATTTTTTTCGTGCTTCATAAATACTGCAATAGGGGTAGTTTTATGTAACTTCATACTAATAAAATTTTCATCTTCACCAGAAAACTTTAAATTGAACGGCAATTCTTCGGCTGAATTTTCTGCTGAATCTTCTTTCTGCAACTTATTCGGCAAGGTAGTAGTTTCGTCTAAACTTAAGATAATATCCTTTTCTTGTTTTGAGAGTAAAAATGATTGTATCATCGGGGTTAATGGTATGTTTGCATCCACGCCATTAACTATCAAGTCTGGTGCAGATTTTTGGTTTTCACCATTTTTTGCGAGATATTTGAATAAAACTGGCATTTCTTTAGCGTTTTCAGAAGGCCGTGTATTTTTTTTCTTATATTTATGACGCATTTCAGTGGGCGGATCTATTATTTCATGTTGTAATGAGTGTTTATAACTCCAGTGTTCAATCTCCGAATCTTTTTTAGGAGATACTGATGCTTGAGGTTTATTAACAATTAAGTTTTGCAATTGACCTAACCTACTCAAATAATCATCAAAGTTACTAAAATCTTCAGATACTTTATTATTCTTCTCATGACTTGGGCTTGTACTTGGATTTAAGTCTTGAATAGATTCTGAAGAGTCTTCTTTATCGATTAATTCGTATAATCCATTGTGTGTCATTTGTATAATTTTCTCAGTGACATCACGATCTGAGCTATTTTCGTTTGGGCTATTGTTAATATGCTTGGTATCGATATGCATTGCTTGGACGTAAATATTGGCAACATCATCTAATATTGTGTCTGGTTCTTCTGTCTTAAGATCTTTGAGCACTATCCTGCTTAAAAGATTTGATTCAGTAGTTGTTTCATTCATACGCTGTTTTAATAATGCGATTCTGGATTTAAGTGTGTCATTATTTCTTATTTTAGGTTTTGGACTATACGTATTTGTGGCCCTTATTTGAGGTAGTATTGTTGTCGTTGAATGTTCACTTTTTTTAGTTTTTATATGAGGTTTTTTGGCAGGGGAGACCTTATATTTTTTACTGACGACTGTCGCTGTTTTGTTAATTTGTTGCTTGCTGTTCATTTTATTGTCCTTCAGTTTGACTAGCGGATGTAACTGCTGGATACTGTTATAAAGTTTATCTAACATTCCTGTAAGCTTGCTACGATTGGAACACGCGCAGACTGCATTTTGAGCTGTAACCGTTTTAGTTTCAGTTTTACTGTTTCTCGATCGCTTGGTTTCCGCTTTAGAAACTGTGTTATCTTCAACAAAAATGCCATCTATAATATTTTCTTTCAATTGATAATTCGATCCCATATTAGGAACGTTCTCATCCCTAGTCTCTTCAACTTTTTTGGTAAATGACATAGATGTAAGATAAGTTATCACCCTCTGATAGTCCATAACCTTCCTAGCTGTTCCAATACTATAATTTTGTTTATTTTGGAGCTCGCTTGAAATATTATATCCTGGTAATTTTCTATCAGAAAATATGTTTCTCTGATAAAAGTATTCAGTAGTTTCTTGAGGTTTAAGGCTGGTTTGTTCTTCTATGATGGTTTCCAAGTATCGTTTCTGATCAAGCGACTTGAGTATGAGGGCTAGTAGTTTTCCGTGGTTTTTGATTGGGGACTGGTGCTTGTCGAATGCGATTGAGTCGTTGACGACGTTGATCCAGCTGAGTTGGCGTGAAGAGTTTTGCGTTGATTTCAAATCTGTTCTGAATCCGAACTCGTAGATCAGGAGGGCTACCTGAAAGCAAAATGCCATATAAGACTGCGTTGTGTGTAATGTCGTATAAGTAGATATATAAGTTTGTCAATTTTAAGTTTTCAAAACCAAGAACCAACCTTGCCTATGAAAAAATCTTATCTTGAATAATAATAAACATCCGATACCTATTTGTACATTTTCAGAAATTGGGACGCAAAATTAACGTCAGGTAACAAAAAGTTAACTCACTGTAACGATAATTAAGTATGAAATTTTAATAAAATAAAAATACTGTTTTTCTGTTAAAAACATAAGCTATAAGCAATTATCTACATTTAGAACGTGAAAAAAGTTAATTTTTAGACAAATTTTATGCTTAAAGATTATCGTTACAAAACTGGCAGAGTTAACTTTTTCGTAACAACTGACGCTAATAAAATTGTGGGTCCCGTTTTCTGGAAATGCGTATTTACTAAAATGTTATAAAAGTTAATATTTCTTGACGTGCTCTTTTATTGAAATATGCTATTTAAAAATGAAAACAAAATAATGTTAGTAATAGTATTAATTAAACAAGTATTACTCTTACCTCTATGGCTTAAGCGCAAAGTACCTTTTACTTGTTAAAGGCACAACTAGTAAAGGTCTAAATTACATGTAATTATAAAATAAGCTAAGGCGGGGGAAGATGGGGTAATATGGAAAGCCGCCCGAGATGCTTCATTGTACGGAACATATTTCATCTTACCCCTAAAGAAAAGCTCTTCAATCTTTACCCACCTTGCCTACTGTAAAGTGCACACACCGTTAATATTAGCAAAAACAAAGTAGGTACTTACTGTTATACATAAAAAGCACACAACACAACACACAAATATTAGGATATGACACAATACCTCAATAAAAAGCACAATTGTACCTTAAAGAATTATTTTAGCTACATATAGCATGGGTTATGTACTCGTAATGTACGTTTTAAAGTTAGTTTATAAGAATGATAACTATTTAATAAAATATTTTGCATGTGCATACAGCGTATACAATTCAGGTCAATGAAACTCTAACGCCGTGTCTTGCGTGGGCGACGGTCGCGCGACCGTCGCCGTCGCGTCTCATTCTTCCATGTCGATAAGGTTTGATTTCGTATGCGTCGCATCGCCGTCGCGCGACCATCGCGCGACCGTCGCCCACGCAAGCCACGGCGTAAGGGTCACTTGCACCAACGAAAATAGAGGGTTAACCCGAGGTTAATCCACCATTTTATAATGGAGTTTGACAGTTGACAGCCCACTAACCTTGAGTTAACCGGGTGGTGCAAGTGGCCCTAATAACGTGACGTGAATCATTCAAAACTCTCACTTGATCTGTCCGTTAAATTAAAATATACATACATACATACATACAATCACGCCTGTATCCCATAAAGGGGTAGGCAGAGCACATGAAACTACTAAAGCTTCAGGGCCACTCTTGGCAAATAAGGGGTTAAAAGAAAACGAAACTGTGGCATTGCAGTGACAGGTTGCCAGCCTCTCGCCTACACCACAATTTAACCCAAAACAAATTAAAATATGTATGTTTGTAATATGTTTTTGAACTAGTAAGTAGTTTGCGTACCGACGTCTATAAGTAGGCACAAAACTACAAAAAAGTAAACATTTATTTTTAATACATAATGGTGCGCTGGTAGCCTAGCGGTAAGTACGTACTTTCGTTCCGGAGGTCGCGGGTTCGAACCCCGGCTCGTACCAATGAGTTTTTCGGAATTTATGTGCAAAATGTAATTTGATATTTGCCAGTCGCTTTTCGGTGAAGGAAAACATCTTGAGGAAACCGGACTAATTCCAAAAAGGTCTAGTTTACCCTTCGGGTTGGAAGGTCAGATGGCAGTCGCTTTCGTAAAAACTAGTGCCTACGCCAAATCTTGGGATTAGTTGTCAAAGCGGACCCCAGGCTCCCATGAGCCGTGGCAAATGCCGGGATAACGGGAGAATGATGATGATGATGATGATGATGACATAATGGTGTTTATTTCGCGCACTAATCCGCGAAGGCCCATAATGTACTGGAAACCGACGTACGATACACGTACGAAGAGGGAATTCGTAAGTCGTGTCGATTTAAAACACTTTGTTTTAATTTATCGCTCGTTTCGATTTTTTTTCTTTCCTGCACTTGTATCAATATATTATGAGATTTATGAGTTTATGTTTGTGCTTCAATAATTAGAGAAAATAGCAATGTAAAATATTTAAAATAGTAAAAAGATGGACATAACTAAACGAAAAACGTGATGGTTACAATGATCCAATGAAACTTGACAATATGTTTTTGAGGTTATGTTAGGCATTTTCACTTCTTACGCGCGGAGGGAGTCCATAGTGTTTTTTGCACAGAACTTTATTTAGATAGAAGAAACAAGTTCATCTATTTGTATAGGGACCGAGCGTGTCAAATTTTGTACTGAAGTTGTTTCTTGCCTGTAATTTTAAATATGTCTCAGGCTCTTGATTGTTCATAATTTTTGTGTTGTTGCAATTGAATATCACGTAACGAGGCATTTTTTATGTTTTGATTGACTTCAACCAAGGACGATTATAAAGGACCAGCAGAGTCCATACTAAATACCGTACCCCGTTGGCAGCCGTAAATCTATGTCGCTAGATGTCACTAAGAGTGTCATTTGAATACAAATGTTGTTTTTTTTTTAAATACGCACGCGGTAGTTCAACGGCATTACAAGTGATACAGTGAAAAGTATATAGATGACGCTAGGGGCCCGTGTCATGTTTCAGTCCCTGTTTACAACGCAAGCCATCGTTCTTATTTTGAATTATGACAATCATGTAAAAGAGTACCATACTGTCAAATTTTCTATCTCTTTCATTTTGAGCGTGACGTCAATGATTAGTAATATTACTTTCAATATATTTAAAATTTAGATTTTAATGAGGCCATTTCGAACGGTGTTTATGATAGATATCATGTTGACAATCAATCTCCTGACCGTCTCGCTGACACCAATATATATTCCCCTATATGTGAACGAGTGCGACCGAAACAGTTGAGTATTATTGAAGATTTTTGAATGTCTAAAATCTTATTGATAGTTGTCGAAAACCCGCTTTTTCCATAAAGTGTTGGCGCGACGTCAAGTGGGTGATAGGCGTACGAGCAAGTACGCGTTGGATGGTCGACTACTATGCGCGGCGGTTTTTACGCGTACTTACGGTGACACACAATCGAAAAAGGTCGTCGAGCTTTAAGTACGCATACTTGCTCGTATCGTACGTCTATCACCCACTTCAGACTGCGTTTCGATCGGCATTTAGCGTCAATAATTATCAGCTTGGCTTCATGGCTTTACGAACCTTAGCTCGGACCATCGAATATGAAACTTATAAACTTGTTTATACACAAGGGTATAAAGAAGTTTATAACCAGGTGCTCCATGACACCATTGCACCAATCTGTCGCCAGTACCACTACACTTCAACGGCCAAGTCACACAACATCCATACTAATATCATAAATGGGAAAATGTGTGTGTCTGTTTGTCCATCTTTCACGGCAAAACGGAGCGACGTATTGACGTAATTTTTAAGTGGAGATAGTTGAAGGGATGGAAAGTGACATAGGCTACTTTTTGTCTCTTTTTATATCCCCCACTTCCTTAGAATGGAGGATGGAAGTTTGTGGAGAGATTTTCGAATTTAACGCGAGCGAAGCCGCAGCAAAGGCTAGTTAACTATAATAACAAAGAAATCGCAGTAAGGAACTTTATGTAGATTTCATTACTTTTTAGAGATAAACAAGCAGTTCCATCGAGACGGCTATTTTTTACAGAATGTTTTTGGTGGTATATACATAGGCATATATAACACTAACAAGGTATCTATTGTATTAGTCCGTTTTCACATTATCCGATCCGATATCGGATGTCGGAAGGATTTAAATGGAAAAAATCCAAGATAGCGCCTATAATGTATGGGGTATTAGTCCTACATCCGATATCGGATCGGATAATGTGAAAACGCATTTAGTCTCATTAATTATTACTTATGTCAGAGTTTCACTAATTATTTCTTTTTATTCATTTATTATCTCAGTTTAGGTTTATACGAGTATAATACTTATAAAAATATATTACCAAAACAATACAAACTATCATTAATTTATTATAAAAACGTAATCCAAAGTGCCACACCTAGTCGGCCAGTGCATGGCCTACGCTGCCGATGGTTAGGGTGCTCGGAGTGACATACAAGAAACGCTGAACTATCCACGTTGTGTCCAAGACGAAGCCTGACCGACGAAGCTAGCAAGTCTCTTTACATGTTAGCTGAAATACTGTCAAACCGTTCACTGTGATTACTCAGATTATTATAAGCAAAATGATCTTCGAATGAACTTTCTGGACAATTGAGATGCATGGGCGCAGTCGAAACCAGCTCGCCCCTTCAGCCGTGTCCCGTTGAAAATCGGAAAGATTCTTTTCCTTAGCACATTTAATGTTTACAAATTGGATTCGCCTTCTGTCACCTAAACTGGTAAATTTATGTATGAGGTCATTGGTCATACAATTATTAATTTATACAGTTATTAATTCTGTATCTCTACTCGCATTGCTGCTGCGATTCTAAAATATTTAATATCCATATTATGAATATTCAATAATTTCAGTAAATCATACAATGACATTTGTGATGTGACATGGATGTCACATCTGTTGGCACAATGATTGCGTTTTGTTGAACGTATTTGAGCTCAACATATAGGTTTATTATCACTAAGTATATTATATTAATGAACAACGAAACGGATGTGACATTTTCCTAGTCCACCAACGTCATCTAGTCATTTTATTTGGCAATAATTACACAACATGCGAACAAACTTAGCCAGCGAAGCGATCACAACTACGTCGAGGCCGACCAAAAAATATAATTTGTAAAAATTGTATTTTGAGCCAATATTTTGATATTAAAATAAAGTTTTTTAATAGTTATTCATAGTATAATATAAAAACAAGTAA
The DNA here is from genome assembly GCF_023078275.1 of Leguminivora glycinivorella. Taxonomy (NCBI): domain Eukaryota; kingdom Metazoa; phylum Arthropoda; class Insecta; order Lepidoptera; family Tortricidae; genus Leguminivora; species Leguminivora glycinivorella. The sequence continues at coordinate 25,361,377 of NC_062975.1, read as the reverse complement.
AAATATGGGTGAAAATATGTTTTTTTCCACTCCCGGGTTACGAAACAACGCCATCTAGTTTTAAAGCAAAAACTAAGTTTTTTTCAGGGGTACGCTTTTTTGTATGGGCTATATCAGTCTAGTATTAAATGGTCCTTGCTTCAACTTACAAAAATTGACGCCCGAAAGCTGCAAGCTGCGATTAAAGACGGACAACTCAGTGGATTTCACTGAGTTCATTTGACACGCTAAGTAGATACGTTTGCTTGATCTATGGTATATATGACATCTGTGGTTTTTTGTTTCATAGTTATTTGTTTTACAAGGGGGCAAAGTAGTTGTTTAACCGCACGTGCCAATATTGATACCTGAGCAAGCGAAAGATTCCAATATTGAACCGCGAGCGTAGCGAGTGGTTCAAAAAGTGGAATCTTGAACGTTGCGAGGGTATCAAGGCACGAAGGTTAAACAAACTTTGCCACCGAGTGAAACACAAAATTTTTCACCACACCAACACGAACAAAATACTGACTATAAAACATCAAAATAAATCAAATTCATCAATTTATTCAATATTTTTGATTCAAAATCATCATTTATAGGGTAAAATCTAGCAGACATATTAAGACATCGGGTTAAAATTTGCATGAAATTACTTTGCCCCCTTGTGGATAAAATGCAATTTTGCTATCTGTTTTCGAATAGCAAAGAATGCCTTTACCAGTTGGTGTGGTGAAAAATATTTTACAGAAATAATGTTCTGTGTTTCATCATAGATTAAATATAAGAAGATCATACCATCCCATATATTAAAATGCGACCACTAAGATCGCGCATACACTACACCACACATAGATGGCGCCACAAAAAAATGTATTGTAGCTTTCGATTATACTTGTAGATGGCGTTAAGTGTCACTATTGACATAGATTTATGGCTCAAAATTGACACTTAATGGCAATCTACAAATAATATTTCATTTTTTTTTGTGGCGCCATCAATTATTTCATAAATAACGAGTGTAATATTAAAACATTATGAAATCCTAAAAAACAATTTTATAATGAGGCCGTTATACACGCATGCGCGATAAATCAAAAGGGAAAGCGATTGCTACCTATGATTGCTTTACGAGCATTTAGCAATATAATGTCATTGGAATGTATTATCTATTAAAAGAAGTTAAAGTTTTTATATTGAATTTTTAATTTTTTACATGCTGTACCCTCGAATAGTTACGTCTCGAAACCAACCTAACCACAAAATTAAAATTTTGAAAAAACCCCCGACCGCGACATAGTAGACCGATTTTCATAAAACATGGCTAAGAACACTCCCGACTAACTCAGCTTTCAGACAAAAAAAAACTAAATCTAAATCGGTTCATCCGTTCGGGAGCTACGATGCCACAGACAGACACACACACAAACGGACAGACAGACAGACACGTCAAACTTATAACACCCCGTCGTTTTTGCGTCGGGGGTTAAAAAAGTAAACGAAACGGAAAACTGAAATGTAAATAATGTGTAAAGAAATGATATCTTTATGTTTGCAAGGTTGTGTACGTTGTGTAGTCGGAACATCCCTACTATTTATTATCTTGGCTAGGCGCCAGGTTGCAAATGTTCAGAGGCGAGAGCCATTTTAATATCGTATCTAAACCGTAACCAGTTGTTAACTCTGAATCCGGCTCTGTAAATAATAATTATTATGACACGACTGTAAGATTATATATTCTGTGCTGTAAGTAGTTTTTTTTTTAAATAAGAATGATTTTCGTGCCGCACGCGCGAAACACTTTACTTAATTTATTTATTTATTTATTTATTTAACTTTTATTGCACAACATAAAGTACAAATGGCGAACTTAATGCCTTAAGGCATTCTCTACCAGTCAACCATTGGACCAAACAGAAACTTACAATTGGTGCGGAAAATAAAACAGAAATTTAAATAGATACAAGTCACTATCTAAACACTATATGCATCATCAATATACATACATAAATAAGTACAATCATATACATACATAAACTTACTAAAAATATATACATACATATACATAATTATATAGTACCCATTTAACCATTACTGTCTAACAACGTTGGTGTACCTGCGAGAAGTGTTTACGTAATTGACGTTTAAAGGAAAACTTGCTCTGTGCTTGTTGTATTGAGAGAGGGAGATCATTCCAAAGACGAATTAATGATCATGTTGTTAGTCTATTTCTTAAACTAAATCGCATTTTTTTAATGGCATTGAACGACAACATAATTTTCCCCTCACTAGCTCGGAAACACGTGTTTTGTCCTAATAACAGCGGGTAAAAACGCATTTTTGCATGCCCGTGTGGTGACGGGTTAAGAATTTCACCACCCCCTTTCTTCCCGTGGGTGTCGTAGAAGGCGACTGTGGGATGTGGGGTAAATTGTGGCGTAGGCGAGAGGCTGGCAACCTGTCACTGCAATGTCACAGTTTCGTTTTCTTTCAACCCCTTATTTGCCAAGGGTGGCACTGTAACTACATGTGTGGGTGGTTGTATGTATGTATGTAACTGCTTTAAAATTGATAAAAGTAAGTGAATCTAGTAATAAAGATGATTTACCACCTGCGGGACTACTGGAAGCAGTGATAAATACATTTTTTGCGTTGTAGTTTCCTCGCTATAGTGGGGGGAAAAGTTTTATGTTACACTCGGGTACAAATTTATTTTACTTCTCGTGTGTTAAAAAACAACTTTGCCCCTTGTATTACAAATAACTATTTCACCACACCAACTGATAACGGCTTACTTTGCTATTCGAAAACAGATAGCAAAATTGCATTTTATCCACAAGAGTGCAAAGTAATTTCATACAAATTATAACTTGATGTCCTAAGCTGGCTGGTAGAATTTACCTGTAAATGATGATTTTGTATCATAATTATTGAATAAATTGATGGATTTGATTTAGTTTGATGGTTTACTTATATAGTCAATATTTTGTTCGTGTTGGTGTGGTGAAAAATTTTGTGTTTCACTCGGTGGCAAAGTTTGTTTAACCTTCGTGCCTTGAAACCCTCGCAACGCTAAAGATTCCACTTTTTGAACCACTCGCTACGCTCGCGGTTCAATATTGGAATCTTTCGCTTGCTCGGGTATCAATATTGGCACGTGCGGTTAAACAACTATTACATACTTTGCCCCCTTGTAAAACAAATAACTATTAATTACCATTCCTAATTACCCGACTACGGCAACGCAAAAGGAGGGTTATGATTTTGACCGGTATGTATGTGGGTATGTATGTATGTATGCATGTATGTATGTATCATGTATGTATGCATGTATGTAGAATCCAGAATAAAAAATCTGTCTATTCTTATTTCTCGTACATTTTTGAAGCTTAAGTAAGAAGATTAGATCATGTGGCCTATGACCCGACGAAAGTTGGTCAATTGACCTTTCCACTAGCACGTATTTTTACACAAACCTTTATTATCTAAACAAGAAGACCTTATGGTCACGTTACACATTCAACATACTTATTTCTACTATCTAAATGCATCAAGAATAAGAAGACCTTATAGTTAATGCTGCTCTGCCCCTGTAGCACAACTTGCCTTGTCGCGCGCGAGTCCATACTTCAAGTCGCGATTGATGTATGGACAGTCGACTACAAAGATATGTGCCTAAACACTTTTTCACCTTATTACAATGCAATAAGGTGAAAAAATGGATACATATCTTTGTAGTCGACTGGACACGCGCGCGACAAGGCAAGTTGTGCTAAAGGGTCTGATGGTAATAAGCGCTGGTGGCCTAGCGGTAAGAGCGTGCGACTTTCAATCCGGAGGTCGCGGGTTCGAACCCCGGCTCGTACCAATGAGTTTTTTGGAACTTATGTGCGAAAATTTGATATTTGCCAGTCGCTTTTCGGTGAAGGAAAACATCGTGAGGAAACCGGACTAATTCCAATAAGGCCTCGTTACCATTTGGGTTGGAAGGTCAGATGGCAGTCGCTTTCGTAAAACTAGTGTCTATGCCAAATTTTGGGATTAGTTGTCACAGCGGACCCATGAGCCGCGGCAAATGATGATAGTTAATGCTGCTCCCACACACTCTCTTATAAATGATATGTAGCAATGTGTGAAAGGGACAGCGCGATGGCATTGGCATAACGCTCTCCCTGTTACACAATGTTATATAACATTTATAACAGCCAGTGTGGGAACACCATAAGCTACACAATCAACAACATGCTTATTTGTATTTAGCTAAGTTATAATATAATATATTAGTTTAAGTAACTTTAAACCCTTGATAATAATAGTTACTTTTACCTATTTACTCTTGACTCTCATTTTTTATTCCAGTTTGAACTAGCTACTGTACATCATTTTCTTGATTTCTTGCGATAAGGCATAATAAAAGCTCACATTATTTTCATAGACATACCTACCTATATCTACCTCAAATAAAGGTACCACGTTCTCGCTTACCATAAAGACAAAATTTGCTTATGCTGAAGCGACAATGTAAGGTATCTTTACTTTAGAACAAGGACCATTTAATACTAGACTGATATAGCCCATACAAAAAAGCGTACCCCTGAAAAAAACTTAGTTTTTGCTTTAAAACTAGATGGCGTTGTTTCGTAACCCGGGAGTGGAAAAAAACATATTTTCACCCATATTTTTACTTGTTTTTATATTATACTATGAATAACTATTAAAAAACTTTATTTTAATATCAAAATATTGGCTCAAAATACAATTTTTACAAATTATATTTTTTGGTCGGCCTCGACGTAGTTGTGATCGCTTCGCTGGCTAAGTTTGTTCGCATGTTGTGTAATTATTGCCAAATAAAATGACTAGATGACGTTGGTGGACTAGGAAAATGTCACATCCGTTTCGTTGTTCATTAATATAATATACTTAGTGATAATAAACCTATATGTTGAGCTCAAATACGTTCAACAAAACGCAATCATTGTGCCAACAGATGTGACATCCATGTCACATCACAAATGTCATTGTATGATTTACTGAAATTATTGAATATTCATAATATGGATATTAAATATTTTAGAATCGCAGCAGCAATGCGAGTAGAGATACAGAATTAATAACTGTATAAATTAATAATTGTATGACCAATGACCTCATACATAAATTTACCAGTTTAGGTGACAGAAGGCGAATCCAATTTGTAAACATTAAATGTGCTAAGGAAAAGAATCTTTCCGATTTTCAACGGGACACGGCTGAAGGGGCGAGCTGGTTTCGACTGCGCCCATGCATCTCAATTGTCCAGAAAGTTCATTCGAAGATCATTTTGCTTATAATAATCTGAGTAATCACAGTGAACGGTTTGACAGTATTTCAGCTAACATGTAAAGAGACTTGCTAGCTTCGTCGGTCAGGCTTCGTCTTGGACACAACGTGGATAGTTCAGCGTTTCTTGTATGTCACTCCGAGCACCCTAACCATCGGCAGCGTAGGCCATGCACTGGCCGACTAGGTGTGGCACTTTGGATTACGTTTTTATAATAAATTAATGATAGTTTGTATTGTTTTGGTAATATATTTTTATAAGTATTATACTCGTATAAACCTAAACTGAGATAATAAATGAATAAAAAGAAATAATTAGTGAAACTCTGACATAAGTAATAATTAATGAGACTAAATGCGTTTTCACATTATCCGATCCGATATCGGATGTAGGACTAATACCCCATACATTATAGGCGCTATCTTGGATTTTTTCCATTTAAATCCTTCCGACATCCGATATCGGATCGGATAATGTGAAAACGGACTAATACAATAGATACCTTGTTAGTGTTATATATGCCTATGTATATCCCACCAAAAACATTCTGTAAAAAATAGCCGTCTCGATGGAACTGCTTGTTTATCTCTAAAAAGTAATGAAATCTACATAAAGTTCCTTACTGCGATTTCTTTGTTATTATAGTTAACTAGCCTTTGCTGCGGCTTCGCTCGCGTTAAATTCGAAAATCTCTCCACAAACTTCCATCCTCCATTCTAAGGAAGTGGGGGGATATAAAAAGAGACAAAAAGTAGCCTATGTCACTTTCCATCCCTTCAACTATCTCCACTTAAAAATTACGTCAATACGTCGCTCCGTTTTGCCGTGAAAGATGGACAAACAGACACACACATTTTCCCATTTATGATATTAGTATGGATGTTGTGTGACTTGGCCGTTGAAGTGTAGTGGTACTGGCGACAGATTGGTGCAATGGTGTCATGGAGCACCTGGTTATAAACTTCTTTATACCCTTGTGTATAAACAAGTTTATAAGTTTCATATTCGATGGTCCGAGCTAAGGTTCGTAAAGCCATGAAGCCAAGCTGATAATTATTGACGCTAAATGCCGATCGAAACGCAGTCTGAAGTGGGTGATAGACGTACGATACGAGCAAGTATGCGTACTTAAAGCTCGACGACCTTTTTCGATTGTGTGTCACCGTAAGTACGCGTAAAAACCGCCGCGCATAGTAGTCGACCATCCAACGCGTACTTGCTCGTACGCCTATCACCCACTTGACGTCGCGCCAACACTTTATGGAAAAAGCGGGTTTTCGACAACTATCAATAAGATTTTAGACATTCAAAAATCTTCAATAATACTCAACTGTTTCGGTCGCACTCGTTCACATATAGGGGAATATATATTGGTGTCAGCGAGACGGTCAGGAGATTGATTGTCAACATGATATCTATCATAAACACCGTTCGAAATGGCCTCATTAAAATCTAAATTTTAAATATATTGAAAGTAATATTACTAATCATTGACGTCACGCTCAAAATGAAAGAGATAGAAAATTTGACAGTATGGTACTCTTTTACATGATTGTCATAATTCAAAATAAGAACGATGGCTTGCGTTGTAAACAGGGACTGAAACATGACACGGGCCCCTAGCGTCATCTATATACTTTTCACTGTATCACTTGTAATGCCGTTGAACTACCGCGTGCGTATTTAAAAAAAAAACAACATTTGTATTCAAATGACACTCTTAGTGACATCTAGCGACATAGATTTACGGCTGCCAACGGGGTACGGTATTTAGTATGGACTCTGCTGGTCCTTTATAATCGTCCTTGCTTTAGAACGTCACATAATATACAGTGATGACCATTGTAGAAGACTTGTTTGACCTATTCTAGTTCGTATTGTGATGATATGATTTGAGATAACCATTTATTGCTACCATAAAACAAATGACTACAATGAACGTGTCTGATTTGCGACTTTCTTTTGTGTACTTACCCGTTAGGTGTAACGATGGTATCAACTGTGAACCTAAGTGCGTTTTCACATTATCCGATCCGATATCGGATGTCGGACCGATATCCCATACATTACAGGCGCCATCTTGGATTTTTTCTATTGAAATCCTTCCGACATCCGATATCGGATCGGATAATGTGAAAACGGTCTAAGAGACATAATGCCAGGGCTCGGATACCGGTGAAATTTTCAAACCGTTATCATGTACGGCAAAACCTTCAAATTTCATTTTCGGTCGAAAAACCGCTATTTTCCGCAGCATGATAGGTATGCTCCAGGGCTCGGATACCGGTGAAATTTTCAAACCGTTATCATGTACGGCAAAACCTTCAAATTTCATTTTCGGTCGAAAAACCGGTATTTTCCGCAGCATGATAGGTATGCTCCAGGGCTCGGATACCGGTTAAATTTTCAAACCGTTATTATGTACGGCAAAACCTTCAAATTTGGTTATCGGTCGAAAAACAGCTATTTTTAAAACCGGTTTTTAGGGGAACGCTTTCATAAAGGTTTCGTTCGATTAACCGGTTGAGAATACAACTAACCGGTTTATTCCGCAGCATGATAGGTAATACTGTTCTAACCAAACAAAGAAAGTCGCTGCGTGAACGTAGGTACCGGCGCGTCTCGTCGCTCTCAAAGGCTCAGAACCGGTTTATTTCGGTTAAAATAAAGTTCTCATAACGTTCGCGTTCTTTAGAAAGTTCGGAGTAAAATCGAAATAAACCGGTTTTAACCGGTAAAAAAACCGGTTCCGAGCCTTGTCGAATGGTGCTCCCACACTGGCTGTTATAAGTGTCATATAACACGGTATGACAGGGACAGCGCGATGGCATAAGTTGCTTTAAAACTAATCATAGTCATCACAGACGGTAATAGACAGCATCAAAGGAAAATGCCCGTAAATAAGTACCGCATGAATGAGCCTGCTTACACCGCGTTTTGTATGGGAAACTGTATGAAGATTGTGTGGTTAATGAACTTGTATCACGCACGATATTTATAACTGTTTTAAGAGGATGCTGCGAAGATGTTGTATTTTAGCTTTGTTATGACTTTTAATTGTTAAAGTGTCTGTAACGCGGAACGAAACGTCGTCGGTATCTACGATTATTATTTATACAAGAAGAGAGCGTAGATAGATATTTATTTAAATGCTTACATAAGAACCCCAAGATATTTTATCTGTGCCCCCATAATCTGTTATTATACTCTGATTGTCCAAAGATAAAAAAAAGTATTTTAAATTCAGTCTTCAACTCAACATGACCTCTCGAAACTTACTCAACAAAAATTCCTGTTTCGCTAAACTGAAATATTTTAACAATTGCTTTCTGGACAAATATTAAAACTCTTGCACTCAACCAGATGCAAACAATTTTTGTCAGAGTCAATCATATCGAGCGCATGAGTCATATTAAGATGTATTAGATTAATTTAACTTCAAACTTGGGTAATCAATTCCAATGCAATCCATTCTGCTTTAAGGTTTGTATAAAAAATATCTGAAACATAATCAACCTAGCAGAATGGATTTACTCAAGTTTGAAGTTAAGCTACACGATCTGCGCGGAAAGAGAAGAGTGTACAGCGCTGGGCTATACACCGTGTTTTTTTTGTTTTTCCTTAAATTCGACACGTTGTTAGGTTCATTGTCAGGAAGCATATCACTTCTAGTTAAATTGGCAAGAAAAAAATTTTTTCATTGTTTTCATACATAATAAATGAATTAATCAGTGTGAGAGACCCTTAAGGATAATATTCAAGTTAGTGTCAAGTGATTGACGGCGCATGTCAAAACAAAAACCGTAAGAGTTAAAGCGCTAGTTTCTTATAGAGATTAATTGTATTTGATCTAAAGAACATTCCCTTAAACTTAACGGAATTCAATAAAAATATGGTGTATTTTCCACGACCCTTTTCTCTCCAAGCAACTCAATTTTCACAGCTCCTTCATCTGTTTGTGTATCGTAAAACCAAAGAGGATCGAGTATTATAGAGAGTTACTGTCAAAGTAAAATTGTGTACCTAATCACCAGAGGGCGGAATTACTCATGGCAAAAATCAAACGTCAATAGATTTGGAACGTAAAATTTTATCGACTATCGATTAAACTGAAATTATCAGTATATATTGTTGAGTTGTTTTCGACGTAAGTAAGACAATGATACTTCTTTATCCATTTGTTGGCTGTTTTTCGTCTTGGATTAACCATTATTTTCAAACGTGAATTAGTTGCAAAAAGACTAGTGACAGAAATGGTAATTAAATGTCATTCAATTTACTTTTAATCTAATCAAAGAGGTTAATGTTAAAGTCAGAAATATAAAAGGTGACTGAATTTATCGATAGCTGAATATGTCGATAAAATGTAACATTCCAACTCTATTGACGTTTGATTTTTGCCATGAGCAATTCCGCCCTCTGCTAATCACAGTGCATAAACTGCCATCTCTCGACACAAGCTTAAAACTTTTGAACCTTAAATTTTGACAATTTGGATATTGTTAGCTTGATATGTGTTAAAATGTCAAATATTAATATTAGCGCCATCTAGCCGAGCGTTCCCCAAAGGTGTAACGCCATCTTGGCCACCGTACCTTTTTCTCTATGGCTTTGAGGTACGTTTTTTTCTTAGACCTTATCCGTCTATACGGAGTGTCTTTGGTAAAACTCGAGCAGTCAACCACAGATCGCATATTACTAACTCAAATGTCGCATTCTACGCTACGCTTGCGCGCGCGGCGAGAGCAGTCATTATAACTGTCATTACACACACAATTTCCTCCGTACATGTGTTGGGTAAAGAACACTTGCATGTAATTGATTTCCTGGCTTTTTGGTTTTGCGGTTCGGAAGTAAGTGAACGTTAATTATATGTGTATCACAAAACAAGTAGGAAGGCAGTTGTTTAGTATTTTGGTCTCACTTTGGTTAAACTTCTGAAATTCAATTATTCTTTCTGTTCTCATCTTAAATTAAAAGCAAAATTTAACATTTTGCATCTCAGCATTTTGCTTAAAAATTATGATTTGCTTAAAAATGTATAAGTTTTATAACACGCTGCGTTTGTACGCAGCGTGTTAAGAGTACTTTGTAGTACTCTTTCTTAATTAAAATTCGTTTTTTTTTCTTTACTTTCTGTACCCATTTGTGATATATGTACATGTACAACCCTTATGGTACGCCCACACTGGCTGCTATAAATATTATATAACATTGTTTCAATTTCAATTTATCCTTACTAATATTATAAATGGGAAAGTTTGTGTGTCTGTTTGTTTGTCCGTCTTCCACGGCAAAACGGAGCGACGAATTGACGTGATTTTTTTTAAGTGGATTCAGTTGAAGGGATGGAAAGTGACATCTACTTTTTCTCTTTCTAACGCGAGCGAAGTCGCGGGCAAAAACTAGTATAGACAGATAGATTAGATAGATTTAGAAAATTACACTATAAATTTGTTACATGCCAAAGTTATGTTTATTGCATAAAATTAACACTAACGGTTAAGTTAAACCTTACGTGCTAATTTATATTACCCATATTTCTTAAGCCTGCTTTCCTCTACTTTGTCAATAATAGGGCCCCACCGTAAAGCAGAGGGTATCACAGTCATGTCCGAAGTACGAAATTCCGAAAGACATGATATCGAAACTCAAAATTGCTAATGTACCTACGAAATTCCTAAAGATGCATGTCCTACACTTTTAATCGACCGATCTCATTTTCGAAAGTCAATATTCCTTTGTCCAAAATGCCTTACACCAATACTTCGAAAGTATTGTATCTAGTTCTTAAAATGGCTACATTCTAAAATCCTAATGATTATTTTTCGAGGAGAATTACCATATCTACTTCATGTTCAGTGTAGGAACTTGTAGGGTTCGGTAATAATTTCCCATAAGACATAAACATCAAGCTTAGAATAAAACTTGAAAAGGGTGTATTTTAATATGTTTCGACAGACTGCTTGGACATACGACAAACATATTTCGAAATTTCGTGATTAATAAATTTTAAACTTAGGTCAACTAAACGTAGGAAAAATGTCGATAGTATTTTCGTACATTAGCAGTAGTATTCTCCTTTCGGCGTTCTAAAAATAGGCCAATTAACCATAGAACATGCATCTGTAGGAATTTCGTACAATAGCAATTTTGATTTTCGATCATGTCTTTCGGAATTTCGTACTTCGGACATTTGATTTTCGACATTGTGCTACTTACCCAAAGCACAGCAATGGCAGATCAGATCCTACAGTCTAATAAGTTTCGACTGCTGTAGAAACAATTCAATCTTTGATCCCTCTTAACAGCGAAGAAAAAGCTAATTTAATAGAAAAATTATGAATAGAAAGATAAGATGTGAACACCGTGATAAATACTTTTCCCAAAACTGCGACATTTTTCCGCTATATGATTTTAACATTGACCACAATTGTTCGCAAGTTTTGCAACTCAACTTTTACCGCATTGTATTCTAATTCAACATTAAGCAACATGCACACTTTCACTAAAATCTTTTGAACCATATTTCCACCAACCGAATTGAAAAACACCTACGTAATTACAGCAACGCACTGTATGTATGGTGTTATTATCAGATCATTATTATACCGTGAATGTATACATTTTTGAATAAAATTAACCTGGTAAGTTCCGGCGTACTTGTACAAGGTACAAATTATACGATTCGGGATAGGAACTACTGATCGAAAGTTTCCAAAATTCTGAAATTTACATATAGGAAAACTTCGGAAATTTTCTATACTTTGTATGGCTAATTGTATGGAGGGAAACTTTCCATTTCATAAATTTAAATTCCCTTTATTTTGAAATTGAAATTTTCGTGAATTTTTCAAGAAATTTAAGATTTTTTATGAAAGTTTCTGCAACTTGCACATCACTAATAGGAACTCATTGGTATAATACTTAACTCTAAAACTAGGCGAAATCCAGAAAAGTTTATATGACATTTTACTCTTCTAATATGACGAGGATACGCTGCTAAAATTATTCGGTTTCCTCATGTTACACCGTGTATATAGGTAATAGGTACTATTTATATCAGTGGTTTCTATAAAATACAAGCGCTGCCGGCCTAGCCAAAATGACAATCGTTGACGCTACGCTAGGCCAGGCCCCGTAGCCGAATGGCATTTCTCCGACGCCAAACGAAAGCGATACGCCGCTGGCTCTGTCGCGCCAATACGCAAGCGCGATAGAGATAGATATCTACTAGCGCTTCGTTTCGTGAGCGTTTCGTGAGTGATTGTGCCATTCGGCTAGCCACCCTGAAACTATAACGATATAGTATCGAAAGGATTTATGCATTTGGTTACGTACCCTGTAGGCCTAGCACATGATGGCCGCGGGAGTATGTCGCCGCGAGATAGACTACCCGTCCTTATGTCATTAATACAGTTAGAAGAAGACGTGTCATCTATCTCGCGGCGACATACTCCCGCGGCCATCATGTGCTAGGCCTACTGGTGGCCTACGGTTAAAAGCGTGCGACTTGAAATTCATTTTGGTCGCGGGTTCGAACTCCGGCTCGTACCAATGAGTTCCTATTAGTGATGTGCAAGTTGCAGAAACTTTCATAAAAAATCTTAAATTTCTTGAAAAATTCACGAAAATTTCAATTTCAAAATAAAGGGAATTTAAATTTATGAAATGGAAAGTTTCCCTCCATACAATTAGCCATACAAAGTATAGAAAATTTCCGAAGTTTTCCTATATGTAAATTTCAGAATTTTGGAAACTTTCGATCAGTAGTTCCTATCCCGAATCGTATAATTTGTACCTTGTACAAGTACGCCGGAACTTACCAGGTTAATTTTATTCAAAAATGTATACATTCACGGTATAATAATGATCTGATAATAACACCATACATACAGTGCGTTGCTGTAATTACGTAGGTGTTTTTCAATTCGGTTGGTGGAAATATGGTTCAAAAGATTTTAGTGAAAGTGTGCATGTTGCTTAATGTTGAATTAGAATACAATGCGGTAAAAGTTGAGTTGTAAAACTTGCGAACAATTGTGGTCAATGTTAAAATCATGTAGCGGAAAAATGTCGCAGTTTTGGGAAAAGTATTTATCACGGTGTTCACTTCTTTTCTTACTTTTTCTATTAAAGGAGCTTTTTCTTCGCTGCTAAGAGGGATCAAATATTGAATTGTTTCTAAATCAGTCGAAACTTATAAACTGAAATAGATACCATACACTGCCATGACCCCGACTGGTGGCGAAGCCGGAAATCGAACCCGGGTCTCTCCAGCTAACGCTGCTGATGCCAGTTCCCAGTTAAATCCGTCCTAAATATCCCAACTCAATCCCAGGGACGAGGAAGAGCACATGGTGGCCCAGCATCAAAAGAGAGATGAGATGATGACGATCGGTCTGGCGCAGTCGGTAGTGACCCTGCCTGCTGCGCCGCGGTCCCGGGTTCGAATCCCGGTAAGGGCATTTATTTGTGTGATGAGCACAGATATTTGTTCCTGAGTCATGGATGTTTTCTATGTATGTATTTATATATTATATATATCGTTGTCTGAGTACCCTCAACTCAAGCCTTCTTGAGCTTACCGTGGGCCTCAGTCAATCTGTGTAAGAATGTCCTGTAATATTTATTTATTTATTTTATTTATTATGAAAGCCCAGAACCTAATAACCCCTTTGATAACCCAGCTCGATCACCAACCCCATAATCGAGCATCCTGGCGCCGCCGTATAAGGATAAGGATACCCTACCCCAAATAGAACTGGGACTAAGGGCCAGTTGCATCAACCACATTTGACAGACACATCATCGTCACGCAGCAGAGGTCTATGGAACTTCCCATACAATCAAATTTAACGAATATTTTAACGGTGACAGACGGTTTGGTGCAACCGGCCCTAAGAGAAGGCGGAAGAAGGATCAGATCTGCCCATTAATCTGCCAATAGTGCCAATTAAATGGTACAAATGGACTCCATATTGTATATCGGAGCTGCAATTCGTCAAAACGTTTAGCGTGCAATCCGTCTAAATCTAGCTAACTCTTGTTGGATCGTAGTGCAGAAAATTTGTTTCTGCACTCATACACTGGGGCTAGAGAAGACCTATACTGCAACTCACACCAGACACAGCAAAGTGGCTCAATTGTATAAATGTTGCCTTCTTTTTGACTAGTTTGTATAAAACTTGTTATTTGCTTATTTTCGTGCCATACGATTAAATAAAATTTTAGTCAACGTCATAGTTTCATCGATGAGGTCCAGAAAGACCTGTGTGACCTTAAAGTGACCGAGTAGCATCAGATCACACAGGATATGAACGACTGGCCAAGGTACACTTCGGGACGCTGATGCAGCGCAGTAACTAGCAAGTCATTGTTTCATAGAAATTTGGTGTTCAACACTTTCACGCTCTGAGCTATCAAACGTGTTAGCTTCCAGCCACCTAACGTGCGTGTAATGCTGTTCAAGCAGAACTTTACAAGATGACTACTTTTCTCGACACTCTCTTGGCGTGATAAATTTTCCTTTTGATTGTGACATACGTTCAAAAAGAGAAAATAGTTGTGTGGTTTTTCGCCTGAACGCGCCTGCTCCGCCTGCCGGCCTAGCCGAGGGGGCAATCGTTGACGCAACGTGACAATCGAAACACAGTCTAAGTCTATCGCGCCACTACAAAAGAGTAGCAGGGTTAGCATTAGCATGTGATTGGCGCTAGAATATGTCGCCGTGAGAATACTACCCGTGCTTATGTCATTTACAACTAGAAGAAGACGTGTGATGTGTCTCGCGGCGACATACCGTCGCGCCAATCATGTAATCATGCAGGGAAGGCTATATAATGTAGACTGTCAACCAAATGGTATTTATTATGGCCAAAGAACAAGGCAATATTTAATACCGCGTATATTGAACGGCTTACCCTCTGAAGAGGATTGCATGACAAAAAATATTTTTAAGAAAAAAATTAAAAATCAAATGTTGAAAGCATATCATTAGTTATATACCTACTTCGTATGCACTCGGGGGCAGTGTTGATGGGTCACATTGTAAGGAATATTCGTGCAAGGTGACCCGTTATCATGGTGCCTGTGTATAGCAATTAAGTTAGATAAGCTAGTAGTAAGTACATATAAGTCCGGGTGTTTTTTCATTCGCCAACAAACTGTTCCGCAGTTTGGCGAAGTTATTGTAAGATTTAAGTGTTTTGTTTTTACTTAGCAATAAATTAAAAAAAAAAAATCTTGGCACCAAAAAAGATTTCGTAAATGTGGGGCTCACTGCCCATTTGTCTTCATAAAACGCGTGCCTTCGTAAACCCCGACGTTGACACAATCATCAACAAGCCATAACACTTAAAAAAATATTGAAAATGTAGGCGCAAAGGTTTATTTCCATAGGAAAATTGAATTTCGCCTTTTCTAGTGCCAAGATTTGGTTGACCGTAGCTACGCACGCTTACGCAGCGCAAGCAAATATGACGTTGGCTAGGCACACTGGTATTCTGTAAAGTGATGGATGAGGACATAAACTAAGAATGCGATTTTTCTATTTTTAATAAATACGTGTACAAATCAGCGTGCGTGTGACGATTAATATATTTTTCAGTACAGATGGTGTTTTTTTTACGCACTAGTTCGAGAAGTGGTTCATTATATGCCAGGTCGAAACTTCGGAGGTTCATCTGTACTGTACCTTCGGTCGTGTTTTAATTTATCGCCACTCGTTTCGAACTTCCTTTTTTACGCACTTGTATCGTAATGTACTATTATGGCTTTGTCATTAATATGATGACATCTTTTAAGGGTTCCGTAGTTTTATCACGTGTTAGATTTAAGTTTTATCATGTATCATGCACATAGTTGGAAAATATTTATAAATAAGAAGTATTTTTGATGGATTACGATTCTCCCGAAAAAACCCCCGACACAGTGGACCGATTTTCATGAAACATGGCTAAGAACACTCCCGACTAATTCAGCTTTCAAACAAAAAAAAACTTAACCGAAATCGGTTCATCCGTTCGGGAGCTCCGATCCGATGCCACAGACAGACAGACACACACAAACAGACAGCAAAAAAGGAAACCTAAATAATGTTTACGTACTAGAATATTAACCATTCTTCGGCATAATAAGTGGTGTCATAAATAATAATGCATTGTTGTCTATTGTTCGCTACATATAATAATAGATATTTGACAATTCTTTTGATAACCAAAACCACCTTTGTTTCAAGAAACCTCTTCTCTCCATTTAAATTGTTTTTAAGTTTGTTTATATTAATAGGCTAGACTCTTATCGAATTTGGCACAAGAAATGATTATTTCCTGTAGTATTTAAAATAAGAAACCAATGTTTATAGATTTTGGGTATTAAAAGTGTATGGTGGCTACGTATTTTCGAGTAAAAATGTGTGTAGTATTTTTTTTAACTTTGGCCACCGAAAACGCTGTCAAACATGTAGTGACGTCATAGAACGTAACTTAACTTGATGTCGAGTCAATCACTGATATGATGAACTTTATGCCTCATACTTAAATGTCAGAAAAATTTGTGTTTAATTCGATTTACGTCATGCACATACAACCTATAAGATTAACATGGCTAATGTTGTTTTTGCCTGATTAAGTGAAAGTATACTTTACGAAGTTTTTTTGCGGTTTTCAAGTCGTAATAAAATATGGTACAAATTTTTTTTGATTAATTGGACAGTAATGAATAATATAAGATAGACTTTAAAAAACCGGCCAAGAGCGTGTCGGGCCACGCTCAGTGTAGGGTTCCGTAGTTTTCCGTATTTTTCTCAAAAACTACTGAACCCATCAAGTTCAAAACAATTTTCCTAGAAAGTCTTTTAATAAAGTTCCACTTTTGTGATTTTTTCATATTTTTTAAACATGTGGTTCAAAAGTTAGAGGGAGGGGGGAGTACTTGCATTCGTCTCATATCATCTCTCACACAGTTATCCACCTTTTCTTCTGTTTTCATCTCCCACTTCATCCTGCCACATTCATCCGTACTTGTCTCGTAGGCTTTCATCCCTCTGCATCACATGACCGTACAGTCAACAACACAGCTGTGATTACAAAGTGCCAAAAATATGTATACCGAACTTTATTGCCTGTACAGTCAACCAATTGGAACCCTAGGCCACTGTAGAACTATGTCATAGTGACGTTATAAATCAGATTGTAAGAAATCTCTTACAGCTTGTCATCTTGACATGGTTGTATAGTGGCCTAGGGTTCCAATTGGTTGACTGTACCTACATTAATGTGTGTATGTGTGTTGTTGACTGTACTAAGCCAATAATGCGAATCATATGCCCCTAAACTTTGACGACCGGTCTGGCTCAGTCGGTCGGTAGTGACTCGAATTTTTCGAATCCCGGTAAGGGCATTTATTTGTGTGGTGAGCTGAGCACAGATATTTGTTCTTGAGTTATGGATGTTTTCTATGTATATAAGTATGTATTTATCTATTTAAGTATGTACATCGTCACTTAGCACCCATAGTACAAGCTTTGCTTAGTTTGGGGCTAAGTTGATCTGTGTAGGGTGTCACCTAATATTTACTTATTTATTAAACGTATTTTTTTTTGTCTTTTCTCTCAGAAAACGTTCATTTTTCAGTTTTTTCCGAACATAGCTCGTTCTCCCAGCTGCTACATACCGAAACAACGATAGAATCGGACTATATTATCATATCAATCAACGATATTATTAAACATTCACTATAAACACCAAACACGT
Source organism: Leguminivora glycinivorella (assembly GCF_023078275.1). Lineage (NCBI taxonomy): Eukaryota > Metazoa > Arthropoda > Insecta > Lepidoptera > Tortricidae > Leguminivora > Leguminivora glycinivorella. The sequence continues at coordinate 25,343,320 of NC_062975.1, read as the reverse complement.
ATACAAGCGGTCCGACAATACCCACATAGACGCCTAGCCAACTTGACAAACACAAAATCCCAGTCGAAACAATGCAAATAGTTGTCGAAAATTTTCATTGAGATTTGATTGAGAGACATCTTTTTTTTGTGGTAAACAAGCATACGGCCGGCCGGATTGTGAGAAGTCAACGTAGTCTATGAGCGTGCAATTCCAGAGGTGTTATTTGCGCGTTTCCGAACCTTTAGAAAGTATGTAGGTACATTTTTTTTTGAAGAATTCCAAACTGTAAACCCCTGGTTTTTTTTTTTGTTAAACTAAAAATCTTTTGCTTTTGTCATTTTGGGTAGGTCCCCTAAACCTCAAAGTGGTCTCCATTGGGTATATTCATACCCAGTTAGTTATTAGGCACATACTAAAACCTAAAGAAAATGACAAATGAACACATACAGAAAATACCACCCGATTTGTGGCAAACTACGGACCGATAAGGACTGTAATCCGACTGCAACATGTAAATATAAAAACTGAGCCGTCGGCGTACATTTCCCATAATAGATGCAGTAAAATTGCAGTCGGTATCGTTCCTTATTCTGACCATAAGAAAACATAAAATTAAAAGGTGTAAGAAAGAAAGCTTCGGGAAATGTCGGCCAAAGACAATTTTTAGGATTCCAGAACAGCAATTACAAATGCCAACTAAGTGGAAGTCATTGTAATTAACTTAAGAGACGGAACTCCAAAGTATTTTCTTGGCCTCTAAGTACACTGTGCAGCTACAAAAAGTTTAATTAGTGAAGTGTTTAAATTAATTGCACAAAATTAAAAGGAATAGACAGCACACAGCGAAAACTTTATAGGATGTCCAAAATTCAGTCGAAGACATTATGTAGGTGCAGTAGACGCCCAATTATTAGTTTATGTATTAGATGGCTTGCTACTCCATTAATAAATTCACAAAATTCGAAGAATCGGGCAAAGGGGGTGAAAATTGGGGATTGGTTATTTTTTACTTTTTAACTAATTACCTATTTTAAAATATTGTAAAATATTATGATCACATTTTAAAATTCTTTGACATCGACTGTCCATATTTAGACATAAAAATCTAACTAATATGTTAGATACCAACAGCATCAAAAGTAGCGGATTAAATTACGCATAAAAATTCAATTCGTAATCAATTTCACCAGAAAATGTTTTAAACTATTCTCTACAAATACCTATGATATGAAGAAGAAATTCTTAAAGATACTCATAGTGCAATTTTATCTAACAGACAGTTTTGAACATAAACTTTCAGGGAATCGAATACTTTCAGCGCGTTATTTCATCCTCTACTTAATGCTAACCACATTTCCTTTGATTCTTTCCACATTTTATCACAAGTATCACAACACAAACTCACCACAACAACAGTCACTGTAATCGCCGTGGACACAGCAGCACACGCACATCCTCGCCTTATCTGCCTCTTCCTCGACAATTTCAGAAACTCCGCCGTCTGCGTATCAATCGTCTTGTACAATCCGAACTGCCGCAACCTGCTGCTGCCCTCACTAGACATGTTCACATCACTATCATCACTAATGTCGCGCCAAGACACCACCTGGCAGGGAATTTTCTGACGCTGGCGGCGTGGCGAGTGTTTTTTTAAGAAAAACTTTGAGGACGTCATGCGCGGGCGGCGATCGCGATAGTATGGCGCGGGCGCGAGGAAATGTGTTGATGTTTTCTTTGAGATCGTTTTGGGATGGGGGAGTTGTCGATAAAGTGAAAGTAACGATATTTTTTAGGGAGTGTCTGTGAATTATAGAGCAAAAGTTTAGTACAGAGTTGCAAGCTACCATCCGGCGTGAGTACCGCGAAAACAAAATCTATATAAGAAAAAAGCTGCCTCTTTATCGCATTTGAGCGATAGATAATGAATAAGTTTTAGCAACTGTCGTCATCTCTCTCCATCTCTCTTTCCAATTAGTGCGATAGTGTTAGTTCCTTTTCTTACGCTACAGAATAGTTAGATAGGTAATACATTCTCTTACGGGGGATTCAGAATCATGGAAACATTTTTATTAGTCATTATTTTTTAGGTGACACCTAGCGGCCGTGACATATTCGGCTCGGCGTTTTATCATCTTTTGCGTCATGCCATGCGTCACTTTCGCACTTAACTCCCTGAAAATTTGCACAGGGTGAATTCGCTGAATACCTGCTTCACTCACAAACTTATTACAACATAAACCTGGTGACAGGTGAAAAAATACAACCAGATACTTTGCTGTTCATTACCTGTCCAACAATATTGACGCTGAATAACAATGTTACTTATCAACCCAGAAACAGGCACAAAATTGTCAGTGTCAAGTGTCAATGTCAGAGTAGTGATATAGCCCACTGCAACTTGGATACAAATTGCCATTAGGTGGCAATTTGTAGGTCACGGCTCTTGGCCCGCAACTTGTGGCGATCTATCGATATAAATTAATTCGACAGTATACGCACATCACTAGATCGCATATGCTCACCAGAGCGCAGCAAGCGCGGTGCTCTTGACAGGTGAAACGACCTGCCCGTGCCGTACTATCAGATAGCATCTCATCTTTACCATCTTGGTGGTCTGTCTATGCCATATACGAGAATCCATACTAATATTATAAATGGGAAAGTGTGTGTGTTTGTTTGTCCGTCTTTCACGGCTAAACGGAGCGACGAATTGACGGGATTTTTTAGGTGGAGATAGTTGAAGGGATGGAGAGTGACATAGGCTACTTTTTGTCTCTTTCTAACGCGAGCGAAGCCGCGGGCAAAAGCTAGTTGTCGCAGGCGATAGGTTTTATATCTGTTTACTTTTTATACCTTTTATTTATGGTTTTTTACAATGACGTTTATGTATATATTTTGTTTTCTCGTTTGATGTTTTAGTTGTCAATATATATTTTAGCTGGAAGCCGGTTGTTTGGTCTCGCTCTCCCTGTGCTATCCCTTTGTCCACAATCCTGGACATTTTTTGGTCCTTTGCCGTTTAAAATGATCACGCGATCTAAGACCAAACAGCTAGTAACACCAGCAAAAAGTGCTGGCAAGGCGCGCTCGGACTTGGGAGCTGCGGGCGGGTCCGGCCGGTCCACAAAAATGGACACCGTTTCGGCTGGCGCCACCGTTTCGCCCGCATCTCATGCCGCCGTCAACAACCCCGAGACGCCCGGAGCGTCGGCTGCGGGTGGGTCCGGCCAGTCCACAAAGTTGGACACCGTTTTGGCCGGTACCACCGTTTCGCCCGCACCCTACGTCTCTAAGGGCTCGGAGGGCCACGAGACGCCTCGCCAGCGCTCTTCGAGTAGTGCTGAACACATTAATGTTGTTTCTCCTAGTAACAGGTCGCGCGTGTCGTCTTCTCGCTCATCAGCCACAATAAAGGCACTGAGGTTGAACGAGGAGGCCCAATTGGCCCGTCGCAGCCTGGAGCGTGAGCAGCAGCTATTCGAGCGCGAGCAATCGCTCGTGCAACTACAACGCGAACAGGAGGTCGCACGCCAGCGGCTTGACTTTGAACGTAAGCTCTTCGAACAAGCTAAGCGAGTGGAAGAGCTCGAAATAGAAGCAAGACTGGCAACTCAAGAGGTGGATGGACGAACCAATACTCATACGGTCAGTCAATCTTATTCACGTACTGCGTCATGGGTCCGCGACGTGAGTCGTAGCGGCCGTCGCCCCATTGACAACAATGCCGATACGGCCCTTACAAATATTCCGCCTACGAGCGCATTGTCTTCTGCGGTTCCCGTTCGCGAGAGAGATTGTGATTTTGAACCCAATTATGTTCAAACAAATAATATAAACAATTCTGCAAAACCACATTTCTCTCAAGAACGAGACACCTCACCTCACAATAATTTCATAAATGATGTGATTGCGTCGAATCGCAATCATGAAAATAGAGAGATACGTCATATTTCTGAAAATCATGAACGTCATATTTCTGAAAATCATGAAATTTATCGCGATGTCAACAGAAAACCCGTGACATTAGAAATACCGATAAATGACAATCCAAATTTATTGCAAACCTCTACGAGCAATAAAAATAAGACACTGTCAACAATGCAGTCGCTTGACAACCCAAACAAACAATTATGTCAGTTACCGTCAAATCAACCCGAGACTTGTTTTTATTCACAAAATAGGTGCTCGCATAAACTGCAACTCACTCCTTTCAGCGGTAAGACCACGGAATGGTTAATGTTTAAACGTATTTACCGCGATACTCAACATTTATTTACGCCTACAGAAAACCTGGTGCGCCTGAGCGGCGCGCTGCGCGGCCAGGCCCTCGAGGCCGTGTCTTCGCTCCTGTACACGTCGGAGCGGCCCGAAGAAGTGCTACACGTACTAGAGCAGACCTTCGCGCTCCCGGAGATGCTCGTTTTACACGAAATTCACCTAGTACGGAATCTCCCAAAGCTAAGCTTCGATCAAAAAGATATTACTAATTTTGCTAGTAGATTACGCAATTGCTTAGCAGTAATTAGAAATTTAGACCAAATAGAGCATTTGTATTCCGTCGAACTCTTGCATAGCGTCATTTCCAAACTGACGCCTATATTGTATAGTCAGTGGAAAGAATTTGCGTACAAAAGTGACAGATCTGTGCCTAAAATACAGTTATTATCTGAATTTCTCGATATTGAGGCAATAAAACACAATCGTTTCGGTTTGATACCTGATTATGCCCGAAAGCCTGGCACTGTTATGCCGGAGTTAGGTAGGCGGTCCGGCACATTTATGCCAGAGGTAGGTAGGCGGTCTGGCACATTTATGCCAGAGGTTGGCAGGCAAACCAGCGGCTTCACGTCAGGTTTAGGTAGGCGAAGCGGTGGTTTTATTTCAGACTTAGGTAGGCGGCCTGGTAATAACTATAATAATTACACACACAAACCTACACGAAGTGAAAATGTTAATGTGACATCTGTGAGTGACTCATACAGTGAATTATGTCGTTATTGTAATAAAAAACATGAACTTACGGACTGTCAGGATTTTAAATCGCTGACACTAGATGATAAATGGATTTGGTTGCGTGAAGCAAAAATATGTTCTAAGTGTTTGATATCAAAATCACATCGGTGGAAGACGTGCAAGGTAGGTAGATGTGGTGTTGACGGGTGCGAACGTTTTCACCACCCACTGTTGCATTCAGCGGCCACGCCTCACGTTGTCAATACTGTCGGGGAGTCTTCGTCTCCCTCCAGCGATGTTGTTGAACATAAACTGTCTGATAACACCATTAATATTTCTAACGTCACTGACGATATGTCAAATACACAAACTCAAGTGTTTTTAAGAGTTATTCCGGTTGAAGTGAGTGGCCCTCAAGGGAAATATGACACATACGCATTACTTGATGACGGATCCATGTCCACCTTGATCGACTGGGAGGTGGCGCGCCACATTGGAGCGACTGGCCCCATGCAGTCAATCAAGGTTGACGGAGCTTGTGGAATGTCAGCACACAAACCTATACAACATGTCAGCTTTTCTATTAAAGGTAAACAATGTTCTGAAACATACACGGTGGACCACGCTAAGGCCGTTGAGTCATTGTCATTATTTACACAAACTGTCAACCAAATTGACATTACAAAATATTCACACTTGGCTGATTTAGTGGATGTTCTTACAATATCAGATGCTACACCTAAAGTCCTACTTGGTGCCGAACACTGGTACCTAACGATCAACCGTGAACTTAGGGAAGGTAAACGAACCGATCCGATCGCCACACGTACAGCTTTAGGTTGGGTATTTCACGGACCACAGACTAAGTCCAGCAGTTTGGTTAAGCCTGTATATTTAGTAAACCACATTTCGCAAAACGAAAAAGGTAATGGTGATACCACTATGGATGAACTGGTAAAAGATTATTTTCGGCTTGATGCTATAGGTATTTCTAAGTCTGAAAATACATACTCTAACGAAGACAAACATGCTTTAGAGATTTTAGAATCCACGGCCAAACGTTTGCCGTCAGGTAGGTTCGAAGCAGGTCTTTTATGGCGCAATAATATACCGGACATACCTGACAGTTACCCTCATGCGTTTTCGAGGTTCCAAGGGTTGGAAAAGCGAATGGCTCGAGATTCTAAGCTTAAGAAAGATTATTGCGCTTTTATCGATAACATGAAGTCAAAAGGTTATGCCGAAGAGTGTCAGAAAGAATCTTATCATAACAAGATTAACACAATTGATACACACAAAAGTTTACGTTGGTATTTACCTCACTTTCCTGTCATACACCCTCAAAAACAGAAACTGCGTGTAGTGCATGACGCAGCTGCAAAGACTTCGGGAGTCAGCTTGAACTCGCTTCTGCTCCCGGGGCCTGATCTTTTGCAGTCACTGCTATATATATTATTTCGTTTTCGTGAAGGTCACGTTGCGATGACAGCTGATGTAAAGGAAATGTTTCCACAAATTAGGATTAGGCAGGAAGACCGTGACGCTTTACGTTTCATTTGGAGGGATGATCCTCGCTATGAATTAAAAGAATACAGAATGACTTCTGTTATTTTCGGTGCTGTATGCAGCCCTTGTACTGCTTTATTTATAAAAAATCTTAATGCTCAGGAATTGCAAACATCTTATCCCGCCGCCGCAAAAGCCATCATTCGTGATCATTACATGGATGATTATTTAGGAAGCCTTGACAATTTACACGAAGCTGCGCAACTTGCTGCCGACATAGTAACGGTTCACAAAGCGGCAGGCATGGAGATGCGTGGTTGGGTTTCTAACATACCCGCTGCACTTGCGTCTATACCTGAAGATTTACGTGCTCCTTTACCCGAAGATGTTCAGGTAGGACCTGAGGCCTTTGTAAGAACTTTAGGTCTTATTTGGCATCCTAATAGTGACACATTCAGTTTCCATATCGGTTCTCCAATACCTGAACAAGACAAGTTAACGAAAAGGAAAGTATTGTCTTACCTTATGTGCGTGTACGACCCTCTCGGTCTCTTGACTCCGTTAGTTATTCAAGGTCGTATTTTATTTCAGCAGACATGGCGAACTGGTATAGATTGGGACACTGAGCTGCAAGAAGATTCCATTCAAAAATGGCAAGCTTGGTCTCAACAACTGGCTAGCACCACAAGTGTCAAAATTCCTCGCTGGTACAGATGTGGGTTTCAAGATGAGGCGATCCACGACAGACAGCTACATATATTTGCAGACGCAAGCGAAGAAGCGTACGCGTGCGTTGCATATTGGCGCTTTACGTTCGCGAACGGTTCTGTGAAGCTGTCTCTCATTGGTGGAAAGGCCCGACTGAGTCCTTTGAAACCTGCGTCTATACCTCGTCTTGAACTGCAGGCAAGCCTAATAGCTGCTCGTTTCGCTAACGCGATATGTACCGGTCATGATATTAAACCCGACGCGATTTATTTTTGGTCTGATTCGACCACAGTACTTAGCTGGATACGCAGTGACGCTCGGACATTCAAACCATTTGTTGCAAACCGTGTCGGTGAAATAACCGAAATAACTAACGTCAGCAACTGGAAATATGTACCAGGTGGTTTGAATGTAGCAGATGATGCTACGAGATTAAAAGATCGTGATATCGATTTATCGCGGTGGTTCTCTGGTCCTGATTTTTTATTACTGCCGTTCAGTGAATGGCCCAAAGAACCATCGACACTAGAAACTACACCCGTCTTGGAAGAATTAAAATCTTCTAAGACGCATGTAGGAGTCATCAATCTGGACAAACCTTCATCGGTTTTACCAGACCATTCACAATTCAGTGAATGGTTACGCTTCGTTCGGGCGACAGCACGTATATTTCAGTGCATCGATAAGTTTCGCTCTCTTTTGGCACATAACGATCCAAATTCTAAAACTAAAACTAATCCTTCTCCACGTAAGCTCCCACCACTGTCCGCCGAGCAGATGCAGAAAGCCGAAATTGCCATTCTACGTCAGACGCAGACAGACTTATTCGGTGAAAGAGTTTGCCTTGCTCCGCGAATCCAAGCCATTACCCAAGTCAAGCAAGCTCTATCCTCTCTGCCCGGTTATTGATGAAGATGGCCTCCTCAGACTGGACAGTCGTATAAAGCACATGAAGAACGTTGACTATGCCACCACCTCGCCTATTATTCTCGATGGCCGTCACCCAGTGGTTCGTCTTCTTATACGGCACTACCACGTCCAAGCTGCACATGCATTCAACGAGCTGGTGATTAATGAGCTCAAACAAAGATTTTGGATACTTCGGTGCCGTAGCGAAGTGCGCATGGTTGCCAGAAGATGCGCTTATTGTATAAAACGCAAGGCACGACCTCACATCCCACCAACCGGCGACATACCAGAAGTACGCCTAGAGCACCACAAACGCCCGTTCACGAACACCGGGCTAGACTATTTCGGTCCAGTCGAAGTGTCAATCGGTCGGCGAAGAGAAAACGATGGATAGCTCTCTTTACCTGCATGACGACACGAGCAGTTCACCTTGAGATAGTTGCCAGTCTATCAGCCGATTCTGCCATCATGAGTATACGTCGCTTTGCTGCACGTCGTGGACTTCCAAACAAGATACTCTCCGACAACGGGACTTGCTTTGTTGGCGCTAACAGACAACTGTGCGAGTTTTATAGCAACGCCGTACAAGACTTTGCCGCCAGCAAACAGATAGAATGGTGCTATATTCCTCCCGCATCGCCATTCATGGGTGGTTGCTGGGAAAGACTTGTCAAGACAGTTAAGATAACCCTGCTTGTCACTTTAAAAGAAAGAGCTCCACGAGAAGAACTGCTCCATACCTTGCTGTTAGAGGCAGAGGGTCTCATTAATTCGCGGCCTTTGACATATGTCACGGAAAACAAAGAGATAGAAAGCCTCACGCCGTCCCATTTTTTGATAGGCACATCCTCGCCTCAACAGCTTCCAAGAGTTCTCGAAGATGGCGTATTTGTGGCCAAAAAAGAATGGCAAAAAGTGCTAAGACTGTCAGAATACTTTTGGTCTAGATGGTTAAAAGAGTACCTACCCCTGCTAAGACCAAGAAGATCTGATGGAAGACAGTATAGAAATCTTGAGATAAACGACATCGTCCTGGTGGTTGACCCGGATCTGCCAAGAGGATTCTGGCCTTTAGGTCGAATATTGCAAGTGTTTCCGGGCAGAGATGGAATCGTCAGAGTGGCTGACGTGGCCACCAAAGGGGGCATATTAAGAAGGCCCGCCAGAAAACTTGCGCGACTCATGTGCGATGATCTTGTGTAGCTGCGCTACACGGGGGGGATGATGTCGCAGACGATAGGTTTTATATCTGTTTACTTTTTATACCTTTTATTTATGGTTTTTTACAATGACGTTTATGTATATATTTTGTTTTCTCGTTTGATGTTTTAGTTGTCAATATATATTTTAGCTGGAAGCCGGTTGTTTGGTCTCGCTCTCCCTGTGCTATCCCTTTGTCCACAATCCTGGACACTAGTAATATAATATATGTTAGACAGAGAGACGAGAGAAGAGTTCATTCAGCATTCAGCCGTTAATCGCCCACTGCTGAGCATAGGCCCTTCGTGTATGCTGTTTATCCCGGTCCTGGGCTAATCTCATCCTTCTGCCCCTCAGTTTTTCGAATGTCATCCACCCAACGAGCCAACGGATGCCGGGCGCTTCTTACATCCGAAAGCGGCCACCATTACATAGCGTATGCACGGAGCGGTAAGCTCGGTGCTTGGGTGGGTGAAACGACCTGCCTTTGCCGTACCATCAGATAGCCCGCGGGCCCGCAAAAGGATTTTTTTCCGGCCCACCACTGGTCCTTCAAAATAGCTTGTGGTATGGCCAGTAAAAATAGATTTTTGGTATAAATGGCGTTTGGCCCGGATTGCTAAAAGACGCCGGTTCGGATCCGGCCTTCACCACTGGTGGTGCTCGTCATTTTTTCTTTAATATATGACATCTTATTTCGATTTTTACAGTGGCTTTTGTTGAACAACAATTCAAAGTCGATTTCTACCAGTCAATAATGTTAATGTACAACACATTCGACACGCCGTCAAAGTGATGAGTAATCGCATGTAATTTTGCCGACTTGCCATAGTAGAGAGTCACTTGAGTAGTTTATTTTTACCATCGACACAAGAACGATTGGTAGTCCGATAGACTTTGAATCAATGTGATTAGAATCAAGTCAAAGTCAAAATATTCTTCTCTTCATTTAAATTTGCTCACAATACTATATAATAAGCTCTCAAATCGGCTACGTACACTTTTAAAACTTTCATCCCTAAGTTAATCCCCTTTAGGGGTGAAATATTTCATAATCGCTTCTTATCTCTACTTTTAAATTCAACCTGGCATTTGCAGTTTCGGCTCTGCGATGATGGAATTGAGTCAGGACACTTGCATTTATATGTTACCTATTACAAGAATGTCTATTTTGTACTTTGTACTAATTATACATCAAATCAATAAAAATTAGGTTTATCATGTAGATATGGCATATAAGAGGTGCAAGCACACATTGCTCACCCTTAGAGTTGATCAAAGACGCCTAGCCGAACAGAGATAACGATACACTAGAGAAATTTGGACGGACCAGCACGTCAGCCGCGATAGCTAAAGACCCGAGTTCGATTCCCGGCTTCGCCACCAGTGGGGTTGATCGCTTTTTATTTAGTGTATGCATGGTATTTATTTCAGATTATAATAATTAGATAGGTACTTAGGTTATAAATGGCCAAAATGTGGCAACATTTTTACATAATGACCTGTCAATTCCGTTAGGGGTCCATCCGCGGCAAGAGTAACATGAGTCAATATTTTATGGCATGTTCTCTCAGAGCAATAATTTTTAAGAAAAAAAAACCGCCTCCCTTTGGGGTTCTGGTGATAAATACTTTCAAATGTTGGATCATGTTATCAATTCGTCTGTATATTTTTTAATGTTTGTTATTCGATATCTCCGTCATTTCTGAACCAATTTTGAAATTTGGATGATTCTGAAGTACTTACAGATGAGAATGATTATCAGAACGGAACTCTAACCAGGGGCGGCTCACTCTTCATCAGCAGTTCCACTGCACCAAATGTCACTGTTCTGGACGTAAGTGCATGCTGTTCTTATAAAAATACCAAGTCACTATAAGTGTGCCGTTCAGATTTGAGGAGTTCCATTCTGACCATCATCAGGAGTTCCACTGCACCAAATGTCACTGTTCCGTACGTAAATGCATGCTGTTCCTTTAAAAACACAAAAATCACCATATGTATGCCTTTCAGATTTGAGGAGTTCCCTCGATTTCTCCAGGATCCCATCATCAGAACTGGGTTCTGAGAAAAATGGGACCAATCTGTATGCATATACGTTCAATCAAAAAAAAAATTTTTCAAATTCGGTCCAGTAACGACGGAGATATCGAGAAACAAACAAAAAAAAATAAAAAAAATATTTAGGAGCGATTACTTCCGAAAACACTAATAAGTATTATCAAAAATAGTTATTTGTTATACAAGGGGGCAAAGTTGTGTTTTAAAGCCGAGTGTGGAATTGAAAAACGTCACGGCTGCTAGCTGTCACCCTAACAAATAATGACTAATAATAGTTATTTGTTATACAAGGGGGCAAAGTTGTATTTTAACGCCGAGTGCATGTGGAATTGAAAAACGAGCAAGTGAAAGGATTCTATAGTTGAACCACGAGCGAAGCGAGTGGTTTGAGAATAGAATCCTGAACTTGCGAGTTTCTTAACACACGAGAAGTAAAATACATTTGCACCCGAGTGTAACACAAAACTTTTCCCCTCACTACAGCGAGGAAACTACAAAGCAAAATATGCGTTTATCACTGCTTCCAGTAGTTCCATAGGTGATAAATCATCTTTATTACTAGATTCACCTACTTTTATCAATTTTAAAGCAGTTAATTTGACTTTATTCAAGGTCAAATTACTTTACCCACTAGTGGATAAAATGCGTTTTTACCCGCTGGTATAATTAATATCATTATCATTAGATAGGTATTTTCATGTACTTCATTTATTTACACGGGCACTAAGCGAAATCAAATTGCACGACTAAGATTTCTGTAAAGAAATGTCACCTCATTTTGCCATCCTAATTAACTTATCAGAAAAACAAGTCACCAAAGTTCTGCTATAATTAAATATATCATATTAAACATGTAAAATCGAGTCACTAAAGTAAAATTTTCGAAGATCGCTCGACATGTTTCGCTCTGTAACGAAGATCATTTTCATTTAGGGTCTGCGTCGGGATACCATCGGCATCGCGCGAGCTCAATGAAAATGCTATTATAATAAATAATATATGTCAGTGTCTCACGGTAGTTTTGTTATTCAAATTAAACATAATTATCGTCTGAATTTATAGATACCAACTTTTTAAGCTTTCAAGTAATAATTAATTGATTTTTGCTGCTTCAGTCATTGTATTGTATGCATTAAAATAAGCTCATATTGACTACAACTAATTCTAATAAGACCTAGGTTTAGATGGCAGTCGCTTTTGTAAAATTAGTGCCTACGCCAAATCTTGGGATTAATTGTCAAAGCGAGCCCCATGAGCTGTAGCAAATGCCGGGAAAAACGCAAGGAGGATGATGGTGATTGACTACAATGTTGTCGAACTGACTAGCATGTAATCACACTAATCACCAGAGTCGTAGACTTTTTACTAAATAAATCATAAATATCATAAATATGTCTAATCGCGTATTCCGATCAGTATCGGGACCGGCCAAGTGTGACGCCTGACGATGATGCATCGCCTCTCTTCCTACACAAAAACATTGTAGACCGAGAACCGAATGAGATTAGTAGGAAGTTACAGAAATAAAAAATAAAATTTTGATAAAACCCCCGACCGCGACATAGTAGACCGATTTTCATGAAACATGGCTAAGAACACTCCCGACTAACTCAGCTTTCAAACAAAAAAACTAAATCTAAATCGGTTCATTCATTCGGGAGCTACGATGCCACAGACAGACAGACACGTCAATCTTATAACACCCCGTCGTTTTTGCGTCGGGAGTTAAAATTGATGATGTTGACGTGGTTGGGTGAACAGTGGCCCATTTCTCAAACCTAAAAGTTACACGCGGTCTCTTTTCAACATGTCATATTAGACAGTGACAGTGACTACCACTTGTAATTTATTTAGTAACTTATAGCTTTAAGAAACGGGCCACTGGTCATGACAGCTAGAAAATATGGATTAAATGAAAACATCTAGATACGGTATCTAAATTAAATTGGTCACTCTAATATGCAGCGTTATAGTAGCCACAGATATCGTGCCTGCTTTTTCGTATTAGGGAATTTTCAGAATTTGGGTCCCCCCAATCAGCAAAAGTTGTTAACAAAATTAACTGACTGTCAGTTTTGTGACGACAATTTAGCACAAAATCTGTCTAAAAATTTACTTTTTTTACATTCTGAATGTAGAATATCGCTTAAAGTTTATGTAATTAACACAAAAACAATATTTTTATTGGAATTTCATGCTTAATTATCGTCACAAAACTGATAGTGAGTTAATTTTTGTTAACAACTTTCGCTAATTGGGGGGGTCCCAAATTCTGAAAATGCCCATTAACCTTTATGCTACTCTCCGGAAAACACGAAGTGGGAAGCGTTTTTTTTTAAACGCTACGTTCTACGTTACATGATTTTTTAAATTAACTGATGACCTTCCAACAATCGCAGTCGGATCTCGTACTACTTTAATCGTGCTTGCGTAACACGAGGAGAAAATGCGACAGTCCGTCAGGCGTCGCCGGGTGAAAATCATATGCATTACTGACCAATGTGCGATCTCTGGGTTATTTTCATATGCTGCGGGCGTGGCATACTAGTTTGAGAAACTTTAGCGCATCGTTGCGTCCCTATCGCACATACAAATAGTGCGAAAAGGACGGCCTGACGTTACATCGTTTATCACGCGACCATGCTTGCCTGCCTGAAATAAGTTTAAGTCTAAGTTTCTAATGGGCCGGCAACGCGCATGTGACACCCCTCGGGTTGCAGGCGTCCATAGGTTACGGTGACCGCTCTCCATCAGGCGGGCCGTATACCTGTTTGCCACCGACGTGGTATAAAAAAAAGGTTTATTAAAATAAGTTTGTGACATTATATCGATTTTAAATGTGTCGCTTAAATTCAAAACTGGGTTAAATCCATTTTGATATGTATAAGGTTGATTATCCTTCATATCATATTATATTTTTTTATATATTTAACCTTAAAGAAGAATGGATTTGCCCAGGTTTGAAGTTAAGCGACACAAATATTGTCTGAAACATGTTTTAGGAGTAGTTTTAAAGGATTAGACAAATTTTCCTATTTCACAATTTTTATTATTACAAGTTTTACAATATTACATCGATTTTAAAGTCTTACATTTTTGTTTCATAAAAACTACACTTATCACAGTAACATCTCTAACTACATAGGGTGAGTTGTGACAGAGGACAGTTGTTGTTACAACATCGATTTTGGGAACTTATTAACTATTTTTTTTTTTAATTTATTGAAAAAAGAAAAACCTTAAAGTCTAAAGTTACAAATAATCGCCAAACTGTATAACGGTTTGTTGGCGGTGCGCTCTTGTACATGTATCTATTATATTTTACTATAAGTATTATGCCATAGTATAAGTAAGAGTAAACACAATACAATAGGTTAACGGATATCAATAAAAACAGGTTGTATAACTTGTTAATTAGAATTACTGAGGCTAACGAAGACTGCTATGGTGATTATTTAACATTATTTCTTTAAGTTTTGTCTTGAGACTGCCTATTTTTAATTTATTTTTCTCCAGTAAAAGAGGGTATTTGTTACAAATTTTAGGTGTTACATATTCCATAGTTCTTTGACCATTATAATTTTTTGCTGTAACTCGACATAATAACTGATATCGCTATTGACCTCATATTTAGATGCACGCATACGTGCCTTTTTTAAAGCTACTTTTTTAATATACTTTTCTGTACCTAATGTACTTCTTGTTGAGATTAAACTCATATAAAACATAAAAGGCGTCGTCTACATCATTTGCTGCTGATCCCGTTCCTGAGGCTACGAGCTGAACCCTGAGCCATATCCACGCGCAACATATTTATCCGTTAGCAATATCAGTTTTTTTTTTTAGTTTCAACGCGCGCTATTACGAACTGACAGTTATTAACTTCCCAACAAGGATTATTTATATAGGACTGGCTTTTGTCCGCGGCTTCGCTCGCGTTAGAAAGAGACAAAAAGTAGCGTATGTCACTCTCCATCCCTACAACTATCATGCGCGGATCCAGGGTTCATGGGGGTCATGACCCCTCCTGGAGCCTAGGTTGGCCATACAAATAGACCATGTGACCCCCTCCCCCCCTGAGGCCTGGGCCTTTATCACGTGACCCCCCCCCCCCCCTGGGCACGAAGCTGGATCCGCGCTTGACAACTATCTCCACTTAAAAAATCACGACAATTCGTCGCTCCGTTTTGCCGTGAAGGACGGACAAACAAACAGACACACACACTTTCCCATTTATAATATTAGTATGGATTTACAGTCTTCATACTAAGAATACATTTAGAATCTTCATACTAAAATATAGATTAAGGTACTAGTGCGACGAAACTGCGTCCTGTAACACAGGGTTTCCTAGCTCAGGACACAGGGGGCCGATTTTTGAGTATCACGGCGTTCGAATTCAGAAAATTGTCACTGAAAATAATAGGCAATTCACCGTTTTCAACCGGTATTTTAGAGAAAGTGAGACTCAAAAATCGGCCCCCTGGGTCGTGATTACCTGTGATTGTTAATTTATATAATATATTTAAAGTCACACACAGGTCGAACGCGATTAATTAACATTATTTTTACACATTAACATTGTTAATTAATCGCGTTCGACCTGTGTGTGACTTTAAATATGTGTACAAAGCGCGAGAACTTAAAGTGTTATATAATATACTCTGTCAACCACGTCTGTCAGTAAATAAGAACAAAGAAAACTATATGCTTCCTTTTCTTTAGGGTGCTATAGAAAAGGATACATATAGTTTTCTTAGTTCTTATTTACTGACAGACTTGTTTGACAGAATATAAACAATTTTCTTTTTTTTTTTTTCAGAATAGTACCTCAATTTTTTAGCGCCACCTATTAAATAATATCATAACTACATTGATGATGCCTACAATTTTCTTCAAAATGTGTATTGACATATCATGATATTAATAAAGAAATATGCCTAAAAAGCCCATACATTTCAGGGGTACGCTTTTAAACATTAAATAAATGTCATATACAAAGAAAAAGTGACCAAGGCCTCCAGTGTTCCGAGCTGGAATCGAACCAGCGTACTCCGCTTACCGGGTGAACGGCTGAACCACTCGGCCATCGGTACACGAAGGCAAGGGTCGAAATTTCCAAGTATATGACATTCCCGAAGGCTCGTGGCGCCCTCTGAATTTAATTTGTTCTTAGGGTACGCTTATTTGTCAGTCCCGTATTATATCGTCCTTCCTTTCCAAAATCGATGTTGTTACAACTCGCCTCTGTCAGAACTCACCCCTAAAGAGAGCTCTAACCTCAATTGAAGGAGACTTTTTTCCTAACATCATCTGGCACCATTCTCTTCACCTGCACGATCTTGTACAAGGGAACTTCGCCCTTATCGCCCGTATCAGCTGCCACAGGGGATGGTTTGGCGAGGTTAGCACCGAAAGCGAACAGAAGGGCTATTTTATTATGCAAGTCGTTTATACTGCGTTGGGTTATGATTGTATTTTACGTTTTAAATGAGGTCTTTTAGAGATATTTTTGGGTCGACCAAAAAGCGCCACAATAATGTCGTAGAAGTAGTTTTAAAGGATAAGTACAAAAGTTTTTTATTTCATAATTTTTATTGAGCCTTTTTTGCAATATTCCATCGACTTTAAACACTGTCGTAGTTCTTTTTTCCGAAGATTTTAAAGTTTTACATTTTTAATCGATAAAAACTACACTTATCACAGTAACATCCCTAACTACATAGTAGGAAAGACCGAGGTGAATTGTGACGGAGGAATGTTGTGACGTCGATTTCGCGAATTTATTAACTATTAGCAATTTCACAACTGCGCAGATTTTTTCCATCAAATCTGGGGCTAGCAAACGCGCGCTATTACAGAATCAGAATCAGAATCAGAATCAGAATATTTTTATTCGTTAAACATAGGTAGTACAAAAATTTGGTCTTATAAATAAATATGTCAGTAACACTATGTTTTGCCTGCTGGCGTACGACTATTTCCTTATATTAATCATGCGTAATTACAAGATATAATTCATGCTTAACAAAATACTATACAACCAGAAATTTATGCAAACGATATTGAAGTGCTAATACAAAAAACAATTGCTTCGTCAAATACAGTATTCAAAATTAATAAATATATGTATATATAAAAAAGAAAATAATAATAATAGTAATAACATGTCAAAAGATTAAAAATAAATTTAGTGTAATAAATTATAAGTCAATATCATTTAAGAATTGTTGTACACTGTAATAACATTTTCTAATTAATAACAATTTAAGTTCTGTCTTGAACTTTCCAAGTTTTAGTATTTTAATATGGTCTGGTATTTTGTTAAATATTTGTGGGGCCATTCCCAACAGACTTTTTCGTACTAAGGCTGTGTGACAAGCTTTATTACGCAATGCATTTTCATACTGAGGTCTTACCGGGAGTCTTCGAATGTCAGCAATTTTTTCATATAATTGTGGATTACATTTAACAAAAATAGCAATTTCCAGAATGTATAAGCTGGGCAAGGTCAGTATACTTAGCGATCTAAAATATGGAATGCAGCTATCTAACACTTTTAGCCCACACATTGCCCTTACACATCTCTTCTGTACTATAAACGCTGTATCTTTATCAACTGAATTGCCCCAAAATATGATTCCATATCTTAGTGTTGATGCAACAAGACCGTTGTAAGCTACAAGTAAAGATTCCTTACTTACATTTTCGAAAGCTTATGTAGAGCGAATGCTGATTTGCTTAATTTTTTACAAATTTCACTTACATGATATTTCCAGGTAAGTTGACTATCAATGTATAAACCCAAAAATTTAGTAACTTCTACCGTATCGATTTCGGTCCCTTCATAATTAACATTAATGTCTTTCGGACTAATTCGTTGATAAAAATGCATTAAATTAGTTTTTGTTAGATTAATTACTAGGTTATTATTGTTAAGCCACATTATTATGTCATTGATTACAGTATTAATATCATTCTCATAATTATCAATATCATTACATTTTATAATAGAAGTACTATCATCCGCAAATAAAATCATTGGGTGATCAATGGCTGTGGGCAGATCGTTTATATAAATCAGGAACAACAAAGGACCCAGGACACTTCCTGTGGCACTCCATATTTTACGCATCTTGCATCGGATAAGTAAACTTTGTCTGTTTTACTTTTAATACAACTTTGAGTTACTTCAGTGTATTGTAACCTATTGGCAAGATATGATCTGATAAGATTTAATACATTTCCTCTAATGCCGTAACAATTAAGTTTGCGAAGTAACGTGTCATGATCGACATGGTCGAAAGCTTTTGTCATGTCTGTAAATACAGCACATATCGGTATTTTCTTATCAACGCATTCCATAACATTATGTATCAGATCATATATCGCCATGTTTATATTAGTATCTTTTCTGAAACCTTTTTGTTCTTTACATAATATCTTGAAAGTGTCAAAAAAACTATATAATGATTGATAGATATATCTTTCAAACACTTTTGAAAAAACTGGTATTAAGGCTATTGGTCGATAGTTCTGAGGGCTCTCTTTATCACCTTTTTTATATAAAGGCTTGACTATCGAAGTCTTTAACTTATCGGGATATATACCCGTATCAATACACAGATTTAGTATGTGGCTGAGGTGGGGGGCTATTGTATCACATACATATTTGATTACATTTGTGCTAATTTGGTCAAAGCCCACACTTCTAGTGTTTCGTAAATTATTAATTATTAACTTAATATCATGGTCTGTGGATGGAGCCATAAACATTGAATGTACGTTCTTAGAAATTGTACACTTTTGGACTTCTTTCTCTGGCAAGTTTTGTACACATTCTATAAAATGGTCGTTTAATATGTTTGCTACGTCTTTAGGTTTTGTTACAATATTTCCCTCGGATTTTAACTTGACAATGTCTTCATTTTTATAACAAGACTTAGTAGAGTTTATAACCTGCCAGGTTGCCTTTGACTTGTTTTTTGCTGTGGCAATTTTATTATTGCGCTTTCTGTGTTTGTTTTATTATTTTTTTATATGTTTGAGTGTAGTTTTTAAAAATTAATTTGTTGGCACTGGTAGGCCCGTGACGATATTGCCAAAGGAGTTGTCTTTGTTTCTTACTACATGCTTTTATGCCCTTTGAGAGCCATTTAATTTTTTTATTTGTCTTAATCGTCACAATTGTTATCGGGAAACATAAATTATAAAGCAATTGGAAGTCATCGAGAAAATTATTATAGGCAACATTAGGATCTTTAGTGCTATATACGTTAGAAAAGGACAAACACTCTAAATGTTCCTTAAAGATTTCTAAATTTTTTTGGCTGTAATTTCGTCTTATAACGCGCCATGAAAGAGTTCTCTTTATTTTGTTTTCAGGACATTTAAAGACTTGCGCAGTGTGATCTGATAGGCCAAAATCATAAACATGACTTTTTTGACCTTGTTTTATGTTGTGTGCAAAGTTGTCTATACACGTATTACTACATAGTCGAGTTGGCTGTCTTATTTCTAGGCTTAAATTAAATCCTAAAAGAAAATATTCAAATTGTAGAGATAAATAATTATTTTTTATTATATCAATATTAAAGTCTCCACATAAAATAATTCTATTATTAACATTAAAGCATATTTTTTTCAGAATAATGTCAAGTTTTTCATAAAATAGAGTCAAATTGCTAAAACTCGGAGTTCTGTATATACAAACAACTATAGTGTTTTGGGCAGTCAATTCCACGGCACAGCATTCAAAAATTCCTGGAACGGAGTGTCTCGCAATTTTTGGTAGTTCTAATTGATGTCCATGTCTGACCAGTATGCAAGATCCACCACGTTTGCTTTTCCGCGAGAAAAACGCTGCTAGTTGATAGTTCGGTATCGTTAAGAGGTCTTCGTGTCCGGCCATTATGAAATGTTCTGTGACACATATTACGTCTATATTCACTTTGTCCGATTCCAAGTCATTTAAACGGATTGTTAGCATGTCAGTCTTATTTATGAGGCCAGCAATATTTTGATGAAGAATGTTCAGGTAGGTATTAGGTACGAAAAAACTGTTGTTCCTCCGTTTCAGAGACCGAATTGTCAATAGAATTAGATTCATTTTCACTTCGATTCTCGTAATCTAGATCTCTGTTTCTAATGTCATGAATTGCTTCATCAATCTGTTTGAAAATACATTGCATACCACGGTTATTTATGTCTCCTGAGATTTTATGGAACATGTCATACTCATATGTAAGACGTTCATTGGAGTCAATAAGATATTACGAACTGAAAGTTAATGGAAGTCGTTACAACTCGCCTCTGTCATAACTCACCCCAAAACATAATTCTAACCTCAATTGAAGGATACTTTCTTCCTAACATCATCTGGCACCATTCTCTTCACCTGCACGGTCTTGTACACGGGAACGTCGCCCTTATCGCCGCCGTCAGCCGCCTCGGGGGACGGCCTGGCGAGGTTGGCGCCGGAAGCGGACAGAAGGGCGATCTTCCTGCGCAGGTCGCGCACCTGGGCGGCGCTGGCGAGCTGGCCGGCGCCGAGAGACAGCACTTCGGCGCGGAGGCGGTCGCATTCCGTTCTGGGGAAAGATTATGCTAAATTATAATAGTTATTTGTTTTACAAGGGGCAAAGTTGTTGTTTAACCGCACGTGTCAATATTTATTTATTTATTTAAACTTTATTGCACAAATAAAACAAAAATGTACAAATGGTGAACTTAATGCCTAATGGCATTCTCTACCAGTCAACCATCGGGCCAAACAGAGACATGTAAATATTGATACCCGAGCGAGCGAAAGATTCCAATATTGATCCGCGAGCGTGAGCGCGAGGGTTTCGAGGCGTGTAGGTAAAACAATTTCTTCCAAAGTCGAACACAAAAATTTTCACCACACTAACACGAGGAAAATATAAACTGTAAAGGCATCAAACTTAATCAAATTCGTCGATTTATTAATTGTTCATGACTCAAAATCATCAATAAAAATGTCAAACAAATGCGAACAAGGAGCACTCGACGAACTATTTATAGACAACTAGCTTTTTCCGGCGGCCTCGCTCGCGTTAGAAAGAGAAAGAAAGTAGCCTGTCACTCTCCATGCCTTCAACTATCTTCACTTAAAAATTCATGTCAATTCGTCACTCCGTTTTGCCGTGAAAGACGGACAAACAAACAGACACACACTTTCCCATTTATAATATTAGTATGGATTCTCTCCTAAGTCACAGCAGCATTCTTCTCAGTTTCAGTTTCATTACTTCTCTCTGAGTCAGTCTTACTTGAGATGGTCGAACAAGTAAATGCTTCACATAGAGATTTGAACCAGCCATTTGGAGCGCTGGTGGCCTAGTGGTAAGAGAGTGCGACTTTCGATTCGGAGGTCGCGGGTTCGAATCCCGGCTCGTACGTACCAATGAGTTTTTCGGAACTTATGATATTGATATTTGCCAGTCGCTTTTCAGTGAAGGAAACCGGACTAATTCCAATAAGGCCTAGTTACCCTTCGGGTTGGAAGGTCAGATGTCAGATGGCAGTCGCTTTCGTAAAACTAGTGCCTACGCCAAATCTTGGAATTAGTTATCAGAGCGGACCCCAGACTCCCATGAGCCGTGGCAAATGCCGGGATAACGCAAGGAGTATGATGATAGAGATTTGAACCAGCAGGACAACTCGCTTTGACGCACACATATCTCCTCTAGCTAAGTTATGTACTCCTAGTCTCTCTAAGGGCCAGTTGCATCAACCACATTTGACAGACACATCATCGTCACGCAGCAGACGTCTATGGAACTTCCCATACAGTAAAATTTAACGAACGCTTTAACGGTGACAGAGGGTTTGATGCAACCGGTCCTAAGTCTTATACTTTTAAACGAGCAATTCTTGTATATTTATTTATTTATTTATATATACCGACGATCTCGGAAACCGCTCTAACGATTTCGCTGAAATTTGTTGTGTGGGGGTTTTCGGGGGTGAAAAATCGATCTAGCGTAGCCTTAGATCCCGGAAAACGCGAATTTTCGAGTTTTCATGAGTTTTTCTTTTGCGGTAGTAAACGTAAAATATGGTCGTTAATTTCGCCGCACGCGCATCGATTCCGCTTAGTTCAGTCGTACAAGGTCGGTCTAATGTACGCAGAAATTAAATTTTTGTTTTTTGTCTTTTTTTTGTTTTTGTATTTATAAGAGTTTTTTTTATCTAAAGACGTGATATATTAATATACCCGTCACCTGTGTGGTGACGGGTTAAGAATTTCACCACCCCCTTTCTTCCCGTGGGTGTCGTAGAAGGCGACTATGGGATATGGGTTAAATTGTGGTGTAGGCGAGAGGCTGGCAACCTGTCACTGCAATGCCACAGTTTCGTTTTCTTTTAACCCCTTATTTGCCAAGAGTGGCACTGAAGCTTTAGTAGTTTCATGTGCTCTGCCTACCCCTTTATAGGATACAGGCGTGATTGTATGTATGTATTAAAATAGAACCGAGCGAAGCTCGGTCGCCCAGATATTAAGTCTTAAGTGTGTCTTACTTGAGATGGTCGAGCACAGCAGGTAGCCAGCCTGGCTCGGGGCGCGCGGGAGGCGAGGCTTCACGCAGGGACTTGAACCAGCGACATAACTCTCGACGTTGGCGCTCGCATAAGTCTTCTAGCTGAGTTATGTATTCCTAGTCTCTCTAAATAAGTCTTAAGTGTGTCTTACTTGAGATGGTCGAGCACAGCAGGCAGCCAGCCTGGCTCGGGGCGCGCGGGAGGCGAGGCTTCACGCAGGGACTTGAACCAGCGACATAACTCTCGACGTTGGCGCTCGCATAAGTCTTCTAGCTGAGTTATGTATTCCTAGTCTCTCTAAATAAGTCTTAAGTGTGTCTTACTTGAGATGGTCGAGCACAGCAGGCAGCCAGCCTGGCTCGGGGCGCGCGGGAGGCGAGGCTTCACGCAGGGACTTGAACCAGCGACATAACTCTCGTCGTTGGCGCTCGCATAAGTCTTCTAGCTGAGTTATGTATTCCTAGTCTCTCTAAATAAGTCTTAAGTCTGTCTTACTTGAGATGGTCGAGCACAGCAGGTAGCCAGCCTGGCTCGGGGCGCGCGGGAGGCGAGGCTTCACGCAGAGACTTGAACCAGCGACATAACTCTCGTCGTTGGCGCTCGCATAAGTCTTCTAGCTGAGTTATGTATTCCTAGTCTCTCTAAATAAGTCTTAAGTCTGTCTTACTTGAGATGGTCGAGCACAGCAGGTAGCCAGCCTGGCTCGGGGCGCGCGGGAGGCGAGGCTTCACGCAGAGACTTGAACCAGCGACATAACTCTCGACGTTGGCGCTCGCATAAGTCTTCTAGCTGAGTTATGTACTCCTAGTCTCTTGTAAAGGAGGAGCGTTGATGGAAACAACTTGTTGGTTGAATGTATGATATATTACTGATATATGATCCTTAACCTACGGAATATATAGAGAGATTACGTGAAGGTGTGTGTAACGTACAGTGCACACTACACCTCCCCCCTTTAAAAAAGAAAAAAAAATAGGTTACATGTTTTTTTTGAGTAGGTAATACATTTTTTAAACACATTTGACATAAGTAAGTATATCAGATAAGTATACATTTTTTTTAAACACATTTGACATAAGTAAGTATATCAGATTTTTTTTTTACATTAAATTTTCTAATTAATATTTTTCATTTCTAAACAACAACAAATTCGTCAAAATAGTAAGCCAAAATAATGTACACCATTTTTTTTTATATTAATTCAGTATTGTTACATGTAAAACGACATAGAAAGTTATATCCAATAGTGACAATGACAATGTCTGTGTACAAGTCAATTTTACATAATATCAATTATTATTTTTATTTAGGCATATTTCATAGTGAATAACAAATTTATGCACGCAATGATGACATAAAATTAAGACAAAAATAGAATTGTAAATAAAAAGAACAAGCATTTTTTTTCATTACACAAAAAAAAGCATTAAAACACAAATAAAACATTAAAACTACTCAAGATACATTGAATTAAATTTAAAAAAAAACATAATAAGTACCTATTACTTTCTTTCATATTCGTAGTGTACTCGTCAATACACTACCGTACGGTCTATGCGTCCTTTTAAGGGTCACTGTATTTTCATTAGGTACCTGTCATTTATCATTTGCATTAATACATTATTAATTAGGCACTTGCAAGCTTCTTTTTTAATTATTTAAGTACATAGTACATTTATTTCATTATGACGTCATTCCTTATTATTTATTTATATCTTTCACAAACATCAAGACTCAGTATTTATATAAGATCAAGGTAAGACCAAGGGTACGCAACGCTTTTACGCACGTGGTCGGCCGACCTTACAATATTTTTTTTTTTATTTGCTCAGGGTACAAGGATTTTTTTTTAAGCGCGCACACATACTATATATTTCTCATACAGGCAGTTCTTTTAACACTTCCTTACACAATAACCTTCCATGTGTCCAAGGAGTCTTCACGATTGGTACTCGACCGAATCATGATCAGATCTCCAAGGATTCCCTACCTGTCTTGTACCCTGGCGTACCCTTGCTAATCGCTGCCTCTTGGGCCAACGATTTGCGATAGTCACATAATTATATTTGTTATCAATTAATTACTTTCACTCATCTTTCACAAAATAAAACAACACTCAAAAATGCCATCACTAATCTCACACTCCATGAAAACTTTAACATGTAGGAAATTCGGCAACCCTCAGGTGATCAGGCCAAGAGTCCTTCGAAAAACTTACGTGTTTAAATTTTCCCATAAATCAATTCTGTCTACAATCATTTCACTTCTTTCACATTCATTGCCTCACTGAACTTTTCCACAAGCATTCGATGACCAATAATTTTACGAAACCTACATTCCTTTAAATCAAACTATAAAACTTTACAAAAAAAAACCTTACCTTCAAAACTATTCTCATTTACAATAAGTAAGTACCATTTTTATTTAAAAAGTCATATCTGTTATTTCTATACATTTCTCCATTCCTTTGTTTATTAAATAAGTCAGATCCATGAATTAATAGAAAGTCTCGTCCGATACAATTTTACTTCGTCATCATTAAAAATAAAACATAATATCTAATAAAAAGTAACGTTACAATAAATCTAATTAAGTTACATTAAACACACATATATGGTTAAAATTCGGTAGTTGTGTATGTAGTTTATATTGAAAGGTAAAAATTTAAATAAGTATTTGAAGTGTTGCACTGTAATTACAATTTAATTTCATTCTTATAATATTCAAGTGATGATGAGTGCACGAACTGTGAAATTGGAGATGAAATAACAGACGACACATGCCAATCCCTATAAGGAGTACACGCGCCGCCGTCATGTGCCATATTTGCTGGGTATAAAAGTATGCTGAGTAACTATTATATGAAATGTAGTACTTAATATGAAATTATCAAATGTATGTTAGAAAACAATAAGAAATGAATAAAATGAATCAGCGTTTTTATGCAATAAAATTAACTGGTGTAGTCATAACAATTTTTTTTTCTCGTCACAGATTAAAGACCAACTTTTTAACTTTATAAGTTTTTTTTTTTCATCAAACGGCATTTATAACATTATATAAGTAAATTAACTTAATAAACTAAACGAAAAATAAAGGAAACTACTTTACTAAGAACGAAAAAAAAGTTTGTATAATAATTCGTGTACACTTTTGCAAACCGCACATTCACTTTTGTTTTATCACAACCACAACCTTCACTTTCTTCTGCTGCTGTCCTTGGACCTCCAGACGCCATGCTCGACCAAGGACACCAACAACTCCCTGCTGCTCCATATTCTTAAAAATTTTGCTCTCGGCAGTAGATATTTCAATTTTAATTTAAGATGAAAATGGTGAAATTTAGAAAATCACTTTTTATATACGTGTCCGTTGTTGTAAAATTTATGACCTTCACTGTTATTTCACGTTCCAAGTCCTGACAAAACTGTTTATTTGTTATTTTTCCGCTCCACACAGTGTCACTTACACGCAAATTTATTAATGTCCGAAATGTTTTATTTAATTTACTTGTATTTATTTCACTTCACAACCTTGACTGGCAAGCGCAGCGCGCTGCCAGTGCAGCACAAGGCCGCACTGGCAGGATCGCCATGTAAAGGAGGAGCGTTGATGGAAACAACTTGTTGGTTGAATGTATGATATATTACTGATATATGATCCTTAACCTACGGAATATATAGAGAGATTACGTGAAGGTGTGTGTAACGTACAGTGCACACTACACTCTCTAAATAAGTCTTAAGTGTGTCTTACTTGAGATGGTCGAGCACAGCAGGCAGCCAGCCTGGCTCGGGGCGCGCGGGAGGCGAGGCTTCACGCAGAGACTTGAACCAGCGACATAACTCTCGACGTTGGCGCTCGCATAAGTCTTCTAGCTGAGTTATGTATTCCTAGTCTCTCTAAATAAGTCTTAAGTGTGTCTTAGTTGAGATGGTCGAGCACAGCAGGCAGCCAGCCTGGCTCGGGGCGCGCGGGAGGCGAGGCTTCACGCAGGGACTTGAACCAGCGACATAACTCTCGACGTTGGCGCTCGCATAAGTCTTCTAGCTGAGTTATGTATTCCTAGTCTCTCTAAATAAGTCTTAAGTGTGTCTTACTTGAGATGGTCGAGCACAGCAGGCAGCCAGCCTGGCTCGGGGCGCGCGGGAGGCGAGGCTTCACGCAGGGACTTGAACCAGCGACATAACTCTCGTCGTTGGCGCTCGCATAAGTCTTCTAGCTGAGTTATGTATTCCTAGTCTCTCTAAATAAGTCTTAAGTCTGTCTTACTTGAGATGGTCGAGCACAGCAGGTAGCCAGCCTGGCTCGGGGCGCGCGGGAGGCGAGGCTTCACGCAGAGACTTGAACCAGCGACATAACTCTCGTCGTTGGCGCTCGCATAAGTCTTCTAGCTGAGTTATGTATTCCTAGTCTCTCTAAATAAGTCTTAAGTCTGTCTTACTTGAGATGGTCGAGCACAGCAGGTAGCCAGCCTGGCTCGGGGCGCGCGGGAGGCGAGGCTTCACGCAGAGACTTGAACCAGCGACATAACTCTCGACGTTGGCGCTCGCATAAGTCTTCTAGCTGAGTTATGTACTCCTAGTCTCTCTAAATAAGTCTTAAGTGTGTCTTACTTGAGATGGTCGAGCACAGCAGGCAGCCAGCCTGGCTCGGGGCGCGCGGGAGGCGAGGCTTCACGCAGAGACTTGAACCAGCGACATAACTCTCGACGTTGGCGCTCGCATAAGTCTTCTAGCTGCGTTATGCGTTCCGAGTAACTTTCTGCGAAAGAAAATGTAAATGTTATTAGTAGTATATTGATTTAGACTAACACGATTTGCACTCATAATTTTAGAACAAAACGGGACTTAATCGCGTAAACACTTACATTTATATTAGGCCCGACGTTTCGAACATCACATTATGTTCGTGGTCACGGGTAGACTGGCGAGGAATTGCATCAACATCTTCTAGCCGCGCGAGTTTCTCGAACTACCCGCACTTGTTCTTGATTATTCACTTTTGCGCTAGGGTTGTCACTTTGCCTACACACAACACTCACGACATCAGCCGGTGTGTCCCTCGGTGTTTTTTCACGCTTACATTTGCTAATCACTGGATTCCACGAAGAAGAAATTCCCTGTCCCTCATTTTGGTTGAAATTTCGATGCTTCCTAATTTCAATCGCTTCACGTACTTTTCTGCTGTAGAACAGACGTTCCGTTGATAGAATTTTGGGACTATGGAGCTCGATCCAGTGGTTTGGTCCCGACTGTAGCAGATGTTCAGCTACCGCAGACTTATTAATTTGGCGGTTTTTGACAGCCGCGATATGCTCCTTGACCCTTACCGCTATTGTGCGTTTGGTTTCTCCAATATAGGAACTACCACAGCTGCAATCTATCTTGTACACACCTGGTGTCTGATACGGGATAACATCCTTTGCTGACCTAAGTTGCCCTGACACTTTGGACATCGGTAAGTACACGGTACGTATAGAATACTTCCCTAGTACCGTCCCGACCTTGTCCGTCACACCTCTGACGTAGGGCATAAAAGCTGGTCGCCTTGGAACATCTGGATGCTTCCCCTCGGCTTTCGTCTAGGCTGTCTACTGTGTAATCTGTACCCATTCTTTCTAAGAACCCCTGAACGTATGACAACTCACTCTCAAGAAATTCCGGGTCACACAAGTCACGCGCCCTGTTCTTTAAGGAGTTCACGACGGACAGCAGGTGACGGGGGTGGTGATGAGACAGAGCGTTAAGATATCTGTCTGTGTGTGTAGGCTTCCTGTAGACAGTGTACGCCAGAGTACCATCCATCCGACCTACCACTTTTACGTCCAGAAAAGGTAAACTGCGTTCCGATTCCAGTTCATATGTAAATTTTACCCTTGAATGAATGGAATTGAGATACTGGAGTAGTTGCTCAACTTCTTGTTTTCCACCTTTCATGATACAAAAGACATCATCGACATATCGCTTCCATAATTTCACTGCCCATGGTTGCAGGTCTATGTTAGTCTCAAAATGCTCCATCCAGATGTTCGCTAACACCGGCGCCACAGGGCTGCCCATAGCAACTCCGTCAATCTGGAGATAATGCCTATGCTGATATAAAAAGTAGCTACCTTCCAAACAGTTTCGTAGCAACACCATGACTGACCCCAGTATCTCATTGTCCGCAAGCCTCGTCCGAACCACCTCGAGACATTCTTTCACTGGAACATTGGTGAAAAGTGACTCAACATCAAAACTCACCATTATCTCGTCTGGTTCCAACGTGATGCCCTTTAGAATGTCTATAAAGTGACGTTAATAAGTCTGCGGTAGCTGAACATCTGCTACAGTCGGGACCAAACCACTGGATCGAGCTCCATAGTCCCAAAATTCTATCAACGGAACGTCTGTTCTACAGCAGAAAAGTACGTGAAGCGATTGAAATTAGGAAGCATCGAAATTTCAACCAAAATGAGGGACAGGGAATTTCTTCTTCGTGGAATCCAGTGATTAGCAAATGTAAGCGTGAAAAAACACCGAGGGACACACCGGCTGATGTCGTGAGTGTTGTGTGTAGGCAAAGTGACAACCCTAGCGCAAAAGTGAATAATCAAGAACAAGTGCGGGTAGTTCGAGAAACTCGCGCGGCTAGAAGATGTTGATGCAATTCCTCGCCAGTCTACCCGTGACCACGAACATAATGTGATGTTCGAAACGTCGGGCCTAATATAAATGTAAGTGTTTACGCGATTAAGTCCCGTTTTGTTCTAAAATTATGAGTGCAAATCGTGTTAGTCTAAATCAATATATTGTTGACCGGTACGGGCCGGAAATTGCAATAAAACTAAAACGTCTGGGATGGTTGCGGAAAAAACGAGTGCGTGAAACAACATCGTTGTCATTTTTAATAAAGTGTCGCGATTCGAACTTATTGCCTGCGTGTGTTAGAATAAAACCGCGTAGGGATATACCGTTTTCTGCGAACATTCTAAGGGCTGCCAGCATCCGTCTTTTAAAACAGCAAATAAGAAATCATTACGCGGAAATAGACAGAGTGCAGTGTGAATTATACGGGTTGCATAGTGAGTGTGGTGCGGTGTTATCTCGCAGTGATTTTGAATTGTGGGATCGGATAACCTTCGAACAAGCGGATCGTATTTTTTATTATCGTGTTAAAGCTCATGATAGGAAATATGAAAAGTTGAGTTTTCGATATGGAAATAACGAGACTGTGGGTGGAAATCAAGATGATAAACCTACTTCCACGGTAATTAATTTATCTACCACTCCTCTGGAAAAAGCGACCGTCAGTATATTAGAAAAAGGGTTGAATTTCGCTATGACACCTAAGCGAATTCCATATGAGGCCGTGATCTGTAGTGTTGAAGAAGCAATATCGCGAAACAAGGTTCCGTCTAGGGATGCGGAGGTGCTTAGACAGGATGTTGCGGTTATTTTGAGAAAGGCGACACTACCTAAGAGTAATGTGACTTCGGAGGAGCGTTCGGCTCTGAAGAACCTGAAAGCGAATGAGAACATACTGGTTCTAAAGGCGGATAAGGGGAACGCCACGGTAGTTATGGACTCATCGGATTACGATCGTAAAATAGGGCTTTTACTGAACGATACGAGTGTGTACAAGCCTGTCTCATATGACCCTACTGCCAGAGTTACGCGCCGGATTAGAGCAGTCATCAGAGACTACAGGGAGTTTTTCCAAGATGATGTTTTCGACAGTTTATACAAACCTAAGATAGTGCAGCCGCCGAAATTGTATGGACTGCCGAAGGTACACAAAGCAAATGTGCCTTTGCGTCCAATTGTAAGTCAAATTGCTTCACCTACTTACGATCTGGCAAAGCATGTTGCATCGGTGTTGCAGCCGCTTGTGGGTAAGACGTCATCATTTGTGAAGGATTCCCGTCACTTTATAGACATTCTAAAGGGCATCACGTTGGAACCAGACGAGATAATGGTGAGTTTTGATGTTGAGTCACTTTTCACCAATGTTCCAGTGAAAGAATGTCTCGAGGTGGTTCGGACGAGGCTTGCGGACAATGAGATACTGGGGTCAGTCATGGTGTTGCTACGAAACTGTTTGGAAGGTAGCTACTTTTTATATCAGCATAGGCATTATCTCCAGATTGACGGAGTTGCTATGGGCAGCCCTGTGGCGCCGGTGTTAGCGAACATCTGGATGGAGCATTTTGAGACTAACATAGACCTGCAACCATGGGCAGTGAAATTATGGAAGCGATATGTCGATGATGTCTTTTGTATCATGAAAGGTGGAAAACAAGAAGTTGAGCAACTACTCCAGTATCTCAATTCCATTCATTCAAGGGTAAAATTTACATATGAACTGGAATCGGAACGCAGTTTACCTTTTCTGGACGTAAAAGTGGTAGGTCGGATGGATGGTACTCTGGCGTACACTGTCTACAGGAAGCCTACACACACAGACAGATATCTTAACGCTCTGTCTCATCACCACCCCCGTCACCTGCTGTCCGTCGTGAACTCCTTAAAGAACAGGGCGCGTGACTTGTGTGACCCGGAATTTCTTGAGAGTGAGTTGTCATACGTTCAGGGGGTTCTTAGAAAGAATGGGTACAGATTACACAGTAGACAGCCTAGACGAAAGCCGAGGGGGAAGCATCCAGATGTTCCAAGGCGACCAGCTTTTATGCCCTACGTCAGAGGTGTGACGGACAAGGTCGGGACGGTACTAGGGAAGTATTCTATACGTACCGTGTACTTACCGATGTCCAAAGTGTCAGGGCAACTTAGGTCAGCAAAGGATGTTATCCCGTATCAGACACCAGGTGTGTACAAGATAGATTGCAGCTGTGGTAGTTCCTATATTGGAGAAACCAAACGCACAATAGCGGTAAGGGTCAAGGAGCATATCGCGGCTGTCAAAAACCGCCAAATTAATAAGTCTGCGGTAGCTGAACATCTGCTACAGTCGGGACCAAACCACTGGATCGAGCTCCATAGTCCCAAAATTCTATCAACGGAACGTCTGTTCTACAGCAGAAAAGTACGTGAAGCGATTGAAATTAGGAAGCATCGAAATTTCAACCAAAATGAGGGACAGGGAATTTCTTCTTCGTGGAATCCAGTGATTAGCAAATGTAAGCGTGAAAAACACCGAGGGACACACCGGCTGATGTCGTGAGTGTTGTGTGTAGGCAAAGTGACAACCCTAGCGCAAAAGTGAATAATCAAGAACAAGTGCGGGTAGTTCGAGAAACTCGCGCGGCTAGAAGATGTTGATGCAATTCCTCGCCAGTCTACCCGTGACCACGAACATAATGTGATGTTCGAAACGTCGGGCCTAATATAAATGTAA